>NW_026609402.1:0-32613 GCF_029499605.1 Hyla sarda
GTTCTGAGGGTTCTAGATGGATGCAACAATCTCCTGTTGCTTCTATGAAGGCCATAATAGACGACATCACCAAACAGCTCCATAGTCACATACACAGCAAAGGAGAGATGTTGTTTACACCTAGTGATGTCAGTGGTATTGAGTGACATCACAGCACAGTGCTAAGGCTCCTGGGCCTGGACACAGCAGCGGCTGCAATATCTCAACGGAGAATACGTTTATATATATGTGTGTGTGTGCGCGTATATATATATATATATATATATATATATATATATATATATATATATTTCTCCGCCGAAATCACTTTTAAACCCATTTCCACCTTTTTTTCCCTTCTCTTCCTCTTACTTTTTTTTCACGTTTTTTTACGTTTTTCTCCTTTTCGCCTCTTTTCTGGGCGTATTATTCTTCTTTTTCTTCTTTTTTTTCGTCTAATGCATACCCCATCAGTGCAGCAATGCTTATTCAATACCGCCAGCAGATGGAGACACTGGGGGATAATTTTCTAAGGATTTATACTGATTTTTCCTGTCTGAATTTGTCGCACAGAAAGTTGCAGGCCAAATATGTGTGACATTTCTGCGACTTTAGCTTCTAGAGCATTTTTACAACATTATACATAGGTGCTGAATACATAAAAAGCGACTGTTCAGCGACAGACAAGTCGCATCGGCTGAAAGTAGGCCAGAATGTCAGTCCATGTTGGAGCAGGTTTAGATACAGTCTAAAGCATAGATCTCAAAGTCTGTGCACAGAATTTAGCAAGGGCCTCGCACCTTCTGATGCATCAGGTAGGTGCACAATAGCATAGCCTAACCCTCTGTACTTTGGTCTATATTGATGCGGGACATAGACAGCCAGCTGATGACCAATCCATTAGTGCAATGGATGGCTGGAAGCATTTGTCTTTGCCTTTGCAATACCACAGAAGCAATGCATGGTCAATGTACAGCAATGACACACCTGTGTGAACAGCCAGGAGACCCCCCCCCCATGTTATGTTACATAGTTACATAGTTAGTACGGTCGAAAAAAGACATATGTCCATCAAGTTCAACCAGGGAATTAAGGGGTAGGGGTGTGGCGCGATATTGGGGAAGGGATGAGATTTTATATTTCTTCATAAGCATTAATCTTATTTTGTCAATTAGGAACATTCAGCACCCACCCGCTATCAAGGCAGCTGCCTATCATGTCATGCCCTACCTGCACAGGTGTGCTGGCTACTCAAATGATCCAATTAAGGAGGCCATTTAGTCAGCAGCAGCAGAAGTCCTGTGCCTGGACGCTCCAACAGCGGCCAGACACAAGCAGAAGCAGAAGCAGCACCACCTTTTGTTTTTTGGCTGCAGCAGCAGCAGCAGCAAGGCCCACAGGGCTGGCTAGCTGGCTAGCCAGCAAGCAGGTAGCAATGAAAGTAGGAATCTTTCTTTTTAACCCTGTAAGGGGGTGGTGCACTGTACCCGAAGATACTGCCATATCGGGTCAATGCATAGGGCGACGGAAGCAAGCTTCGAAATCGGCCCCCGTTCTCAAAAATCCATTTAATATATGGTCCCCAGATAGGGGACGTATCAGATATTAAACTGATAAGAACAGATACTACACTTGATCTTAGCGAAAAGGCCGAGAAGCGATAACCGTGAAAGGGGCGGGCCCAACAAGGTCCCCTTCATGGGCACTATCACTGCTTGCTGTCAGGGAGGCTGCCAGACAATTTTCCATGCACACTCTGGGCTGGGGGGCAGTCAACCACCAGTACACACAGCAGAACCTAAACCCATACCATTATTGCTAAGCAGCAAGACAGGGGCCCATTGCACTCCCACGGGGCCTTTTTAAATGCAATCCATAACCCGGATTTGCCAGGAACCCTTCTTACTCCTCCTACTTGCATGTGACACTGGGCTTAGGATCTGCATAGGAAACACACACACAAGCACACACCTACCTTTGTTGCCTGCAGATGCCTCCTTGGCTGTCCCCAAACGGTATCAAACCAACACCCACGGGAAGCTGTAAGCATAGAGGACATGCCTGCACCCCATTGGACTTACCTGTGTGGGTTAAACCCGGGTTATTTGACAACCTATGGCGGTGATGGTTCTGCTCAGGCAGAGCAGTGCTGATGCTCCTCATAAAGCTGTCGCTGCTGTGAAGGTTCTAGGTGACATCACAAATCCCTATGGTTACATACACAACAAAGCTGGGTTGTTGTTGTTTACACTCTGCAAGGCCTGTGGAAGTGAGTGACATCATAGCACTGTAGTTCTGAGGGTTCTAGATGGATGCAACAATCTCCTGTTGCTTCTATGAAGGCCATAATAGACGACATCACCAAACAGCTCCATAGTCACATACACAGCAAAGGAGAGATGTTGTTTACACCTAGTGATGTCAGTGGTATTGAGTGACATCACAGCACAGTGCTAAGGCTCCTGGGCCTGGACACAGCAGCGGCTGCAATATCTCAACGGAGAATACGTTTATATATATGTGTGTGTGTGCGCGTATATATATATATATATATATATATATATATATATATATATATATTTCTCCGCCGAAATCACTTTTAAACCCATTTCCACCTTTTTTTCCCTTCTCTTCCTCTTACTTTTTTTTCACGTTTTTTTACGTTTTTCTCCTTTTCGCCTCTTTTCTGGGCGTATTATTCTTCTTTTTCTTCTTTTTTTTCGTCTAATGCATACCCCATCAGTGCAGCAATGCTTATTCAATACTGCCAGCAGATGGAGACACTGGGGGATAATTTTCTAAGGATTTATACTGATTTTTCCTGTCTGAATTTGTCGCACAGAAAGTTGCAGGCCAAATATGTGTGACATTTCTGCGACTTTAGCTTCTAGAGCATTTTTACAACATTATACATAGGTGCTGAATACATAAAAAGCGACTGTTCAGCGACAGACAAGTCGCATCGGCTGAAAGTAGGCCAGAATGTCAGTCCATGTTGGAGCAGGTTTAGATACAGTCTAAAGCATAGATCTCAAAGTCTGTGCACAGAATTTAGCAAGGGCCTCGCACCTTCTGATGCATCAGGTAGGTGCACAATAGCATAGCCTAACCCTCTGTACTTTGGTCTATATTGATGCGGGACATAGACAGCCAGCTGATGACCAATCCATTAGTGCAATGGATGGCTGGAAGCATTTGTCTTTGCCTTTGCAATACCACAGAAGCAATGCATGGTCAATGTACAGCAATGACACACCTGTGTGAACAGCCAGGAGACCCCCCCCCCCATGTTATGTTACATAGTTACATAGTTAGTACGGTCGAAAAAAGACATATGTCCATCAAGTTCAACCAGGGAATTAAGGGGTAGGGGTGTGGCGCGATATTGGGGAAGGGATGAGATTTTATATTTCTTCATAAGCATTAATCTTATTTTGTCAATTAGGAACATTCAGCACCCACCCGCTATCAAGGCAGCTGCCTATCATGTCATGCCCTACCTGCACAGGTGTGCTGGCTACTCAAATGATCCAATTAAGGAGGCCATTTAGTCAGCAGCAGCAGAAGTCCTGTGCCTGGACGCTCCAACAGCGGCCAGACACAAGCAGAAGCAGAAGCAGCAGCAGCACCACCTTTTGTTTTTTGGCTGCAGCAGCAGCAGCAGCAAGGCCCACAGGGCTGGCTAGCTGGCTAGCCAGCAAGCAGGTAGCAATGAAAGTAGGAATCTTTCTTTTTAACCCTGTAAGGGGGTGGTGCACTGTACCCGAAGATACTGCCATATCGGGTCAATGCATAGGGCGACGGAAGCAAGCTTCGAAATCGGCCCCCGTTCTCAAAAATCCATTTAATATATGGTCCCCAGATAGGGGACGTATCAGATATTAAACTGATAAGAACAGATACTACACTTGATCTTAGCCAAAAGGCCGAGAAGCGATAACCGTGAAAGGGGCGGGCCCAACAAGGTCCCCTTCATGGGCACTATCACTGCTTGCTGTCAGGGAGGCTGCCAGACAATTTTCCATGCACACTCTGGGCTGGGGGGCAGTCAACCACCAGTACACACAGCAGAACCTAAACCCATACCATTATTGCTAAGCAGCAAGACAGGGGCCCATTGCACTCCCACGGGGCCTTTTTAAATGCAATCCATAACCCGGATTTGCCAGGAACCCTTCTTACTCCTCCTACTTGCATGTGACACTGGGCTTAGGATCTGCATAGGAAACACACACACAAGCACACACCTACCTTTGTTGCCTGCAGATGCCTCCTTGGCTGTCCCCAAACGGTATCAAACCAACACCCACGGGAAGCTGTAAGCATAGAGGACATGCCTGCACCCCATTGGACTTACCTGTGTGGGTTAAACCCGGGTTATTTGACAACCTATGGCGGTGATGGTTCTGCTCAGGCAGAGCAGTGCTGATGCTCCTCATAAAGCTGTCGCTGCTGTGAAGGTTCTAGGTGACATCACAAATCCCTATGGTTACATACACAACAAAGCTGGGTTGTTGTTGTTTACACTCTGCAAGGCCTGTGGAAGTGAGTGACATCATAGCACTGTAGTTCTGAGGGTTCTAGATGGATGCAACAATCTCCTGTTGCTTCTATGAAGGCCATAATAGACGACATCACCAAACAGCTCCATAGTCACATACACAGCAAAGGAGAGATGTTGTTTACACCTAGTGATGTCAGTGGTATTGAGTGACATCACAGCACAGTGCTAAGGCTCCTGGGCCTGGACACAGCAGCGGCTGCAATATCTCAACGGAGAATACGTTTATATATATGTGTGTGTGTGCGCGTATATATATATATATATATATATATATATATATATATATATATATTTCTCCGCCGAAATCACTTTTAAACCCATTTCCACCTTTTTTTCCCTTCTCTTCCTCTTACTTTTTTTTCACGTTTTTTTACGTTTTTCTCCTTTTCGCCTCTTTTCTGGGCGTATTATTCTTCTTTTTCTTCTTTTTTTTCGTCTAATGCATACCCCATCAGTGCAGCAATGCTTATTCAATACCGCCAGCAGATGGAGACACTGGGGGATAATTTTCTAAGGATTTATACTGATTTTTCCTGTCTGAATTTGTCGCACAGAAAGTTGCAGGCCAAATATGTGTGACATTTCTGCGACTTTAGCTTCTAGAGCATTTTTACAACATTATACATAGGTGCTGAATACATAAAAAGCGACTGTTCAGCGACAGACAAGTCGCATCGGCTGAAAGTAGGCCAGAATGTCAGTCCATGTTGGAGCAGGTTTAGATACAGTCTAAAGCATAGATCTCAAAGTCTGTGCACAGAATTTAGCAAGGGCCTCGCACCTTCTGATGCATCAGGTAGGTGCACAATAGCATAGCCTAACCCTCTGTACTTTGGTCTATATTGATGCGGGACATAGACAGCCAGCTGATGACCAATCCATTAGTGCAATGGATGGCTGGAAGCATTTGTCTTTGCCTTTGCAATACCACAGAAGCAATGCATGGTCAATGTACAGCAATGACACACCTGTGTGAACAGCCAGGAGACCCCCCCCCCCCATGTTATGTTACATAGTTACATAGTTAGTACGGTCGAAAAAAGACATATGTCCATCAAGTTCAACCAGGGAATTAAGGGGTAGGGGTGTGGCGCGATATTGGGGAAGGGATGAGATTTTATATTTCTTCATAAGCATTAATCTTATTTTGTCAATTAGGAACATTCAGCACCCACCCGCTATCAAGGCAGCTGCCTATCATGTCATGCCCTACCTGCACAGGTGTGCTGGCTACTCAAATGATCCAATTAAGGAGGCCATTTAGTCAGCAGCAGCAGAAGTCCTGTGCCTGGACGCTCCAACAGCGGCCAGACACAAGCAGAAGCAGAAGCAGCAGCAGCACCACCTTTTGTTTTTTGGCTGCAGCAGCAGCAGCAGCAAGGCCCACAGGGCTGGCTAGCTGGCTAGCCAGCAAGCAGGTAGCAATGAAAGTAGGAATCTTTCTTTTTAACCCTGTAAGGGGGTGGTGCACTGTACCCGAAGATACTGCCATATCGGGTCAATGCATAGGGCGACGGAAGCAAGCTTCGAAATCGGCCCCCATTCTCAAAAATCCATTTAATATATGGTCCCCAGATAGGGGACGTATCAGATATTAAACTGATAAGAACAGATACTACACTTGATCTTAGCCAAAAGGCCGAGAAGCGATAACCGTGAAAGGGGCGGGCCCAACAAGGTCCCCTTCATGGGCACTATCACTGCTTGCTGTCAGGGAGGCTGCCAGACAATTTTCCATGCACACTCTGGGCTGGGGGGCAGTCAACCACCAGTACACACAGCAGAACCTAAACCCATACCATTATTGCTAAGCAGCAAGACAGGGGCCCATTGCACTCCCACGGGGCCTTTTTAAATGCAATCCATAACCCGGATTTGCCAGGAACCCTTCTTACTCCTCCTACTTGCATGTGACACTGGGCTTAGGATCTGCATAGGAAACACACACACAAGCACACACCTACCTTTGTTGCCTGCAGATGCCTCCTTGGCTGTCCCCAAACGGTATCAAACCAACACCCACGGGAAGCTGTAAGCATAGAGGACATGCCTGCACCCCATTGGACTTACCTGTGTGGGTTAAACCCGGGTTATTTGACAACCTATGGCGGTGATGGTTCTGCTCAGGCAGAGCAGTGCTGATGCTCCTCATAAAGCTGTCGCTGCTGTGAAGGTTCTAGGTGACATCACAAATCCCTATGGTTACATACACAACAAAGCTGGGTTGTTGTTGTTTACACTCTGCAAGGCCTGTGGAAGTGAGTGACATCATAGCACTGTAGTTCTGAGGGTTCTAGATGGATGCAACAATCTCCTGTTGCTTCTATGAAGGCCATAATAGACGACATCACCAAACAGCTCCATAGTCACATACACAGCAAAGGAGAGATGTTGTTTACACCTAGTGATGTCAGTGGTATTGAGTGACATCACAGCACAGTGCTAAGGCTCCTGGGCCTGGACACAGCAGCGGCTGCAATATCTCAACGGAGAATACGTTTATATATATGTGTGTGTGTGCGCGTATATATATATATATATATATATATATTCTCCGCCGAAATCACTTTTAAACCCATTTCCACCTTTTTTTCCCTTCTCTTCCTCTTACTTTTTTTTCACGTTTTTTTACGTTTTTCTCCTTTTCGCCTCTTTTCTGGGCGTATTATTCTTCTTTTTCTTCTTTTTTTTCGTCTAATGCATACCCCATCAGTGCAGCAATGCTTATTCAATACCGCCAGCAGATGGAGACACTGGGGGATAATTTTCTAAGGATTTATACTGATTTTTCCTGTCTGAATTTGTCGCACAGAAAGTTGCAGGCCAAATATGTGTGACATTTCTGCGACTTTAGCTACTAGAGCATTTTTACAACATTATACATAGGTGCTGAATACATAAAAAGCGACTGTTCAGCGACAGACAAGTCGCATCGGCTGAAAGTAGGCCAGAATGTCAGTCCATGTTGGAGCAGGTTTAGATACAGTCTAAAGCATAGATCTCAAAGTCTGTGCACAGAATTTAGCAAGGGCCTCGCACCTTCTGATGCATCAGGTAGGTGCACAATAGCATAGCCTAACCCTCTGTACTTTGGTCTATATTGATGCGGGACATAGACAGCCAGCTGATGACCAATCCATTAGTGCAATGGATGGCTGGAAGCATTTGTCTTTGCCTTTGCAATACCACAGAAGCAATGCATGGTCAATGTACAGCAATGACACACCTGTGTGAACAGCCAGGAGACCCCCCCCCCCCCCATGTTATGTTACATAGTTACATAGTTAGTACGGTCGAAAAAAGACATATGTCCATCAAGTTCAACCAGGGAATTAAGGGGTAGGGGTGTGGCGCGGTATTGGGGAAGGGATGAGATTTTATATTTCTTCATAAGCATTAATCTTATTTTGTCAATTAGGAACATTCAGCACCCACCCGCTATCAAGGCAGCTGCCTATCATGTCATGCCCTACCTGCACAGGTGTGCTGGCTACTCAAATGATCCAATTAAGGAGGCCATTTAGTCAGCAGCAGCAGAAGTCCTGTGCCTGGACGCTCCAACAGCGGCCAGACACAAGCAGAAGCAGAAGCAGCAGCAGCACCACCTTTTGTTTTTTGGCTGCAGCAGCAGCAGCAGCAAGGCCCACAGGGCTGGCTAGCTGGCTAGCCAGCAAGCAGGTAGCAATGAAAGTAGGAATCTTTCTTTTTAACCCTGTAAGGGGGTGGTGCACTGTACCCGAAGATACTGCCATATCGGGTCAATGCATAGGGCGACGGAAGCAAGCTTCGAAATCGGCCCCCGTTCTCAAAAATCCATTTAATATATGGTCCCCAGATAGGGGACGTATCAGATATTAAACTGATAAGAACAGATACTACACTTGATCTTAGCCAAAAGGCCGAGAAGCGATAACCGTGAAAGGGGCGGGCCCAACAAGGTCCCCTTCATGGGCACTATCACTGCTTGCTGTCAGGGAGGCTGCCAGACAATTTTCCATGCACACTCTGGGCTGGGGGGCAGTCAACCACCAGTACACACAGCAGAACCTAAACCCATACCATTATTGCTAAGCAGCAAGACAGGGGCCCATTGCACTCCCACGGGGCCTTTTTAAATGCAATCCATAACCCGGATTTGCCAGGAACCCTTCTTACTCCTCCTACTTGCATGTGACACTGGGCTTAGGATCTGCATAGGAAACACACACACAAGCACACACCTACCTTTGTTGCCTGCAGATGCCTCCTTGGCTGTCCCCAAACGGTATCAAACCAACACCCACGGGAAGCTGTAAGCATAGAGGACATGCCTGCACCCCATTGGACTTACCTGTGTGGGTTAAACCCGGGTTATTTGACAACCTATGGCGGTGATGGTTCTGCTCAGGCAGAGCAGTGCTGATGCTCCTCATAAAGCTGTCGCTGCTGTGAAGGTTCTAGGTGACATCACAAATCCCTATGGTTACATACACAACAAAGCTGGGTTGTTGTTGTTTACACTCTGCAAGGCCTGTGGAAGTGAGTGACATCATAGCACTGTAGTTCTGAGGGTTCTAGATGGATGCAACAATCTCCTGTTGCTTCTATGAAGGCCATAATAGACGACATCACCAAACAGCTCCATAGTCACATACACAGCAAAGGAGAGATGTTGTTTACACCTAGTGATGTCAGTGGTATTGAGTGACATCACAGCACAGTGCTAAGGCTCCTGGGCCTGGACACAGCAGCGGCTGCAATATCTCAACGGAGAATACGTTTATATATATGTGTGTGTGTGCGCGTATATATATATATATATATATATATATATATATATATATATATATATTTCTCCGCCGAAATCACTTTTAAACCCATTTCCACCTTTTTTTCCCTTCTCTTCCTCTTACTTTTTTTTCACGTTTTTTTACGTTTTTCTCCTTTTCGCCTCTTTTCTGGGCGTATTATTCTTCTTTTTCTTCTTTTTTTTCGTCTAATGCATACCCCATCAGTGCAGCAATGCTTATTCAATACCGCCAGCAGATGGAGACACTGGGGGATAATTTTCTAAGGATTTATACTGATTTTTCCTGTCTGAATTTGTCGCACAGAAAGTTGCAGGCCAAATATGTGTGACATTTCTGCGACTTTAGCTTCTAGAGCATTTTTACAACATTATACATAGGTGCTGAATACATAAAAAGCGACTGTTCAGCGACAGACAAGTCGCATCGGCTGAAAGTAGGCCAGAATGTCAGTCCATGTTGGAGCAGGTTTAGATACAGTCTAAAGCATAGATCTCAAAGTCTGTGCACAGAATTTAGCAAGGGCCTCGCACCTTCTGATGCATCAGGTAGGTGCACAATAGCATAGCCTAACCCTCTGTACTTTGGTCTATATTGATGCGGGACATAGACAGCCAGCTGATGACCAATCCATTAGTGCAATGGATGGCTGGAAGCATTTGTCTTTGCCTTTGCAATACCACAGAAGCAATGCATGGTCAATGTACAGCAATGACACACCTGTGTGAACAGCCAGGAGACCCCCCCCCCCCATGTTATGTTACATAGTTACATAGTTAGTACGGTCGAAAAAAGACATATGTCCATCAAGTTCAACCAGGGAATTAAGGGGTAGGGGTGTGGCGCGATATTGGGGAAGGGATGAGATTTTATATTTCTTCATAAGCATTAATCTTATTTTGTCAATTAGGAACATTCAGCACCCACCCGCTATCAAGGCAGCTGCCTATCATGTCATGCCCTACCTGCACAGGTGTGCTGGCTACTCAAATGATCCAATTAAGGAGGCCATTTAGTCAGCAGCAGCAGAAGTCCTGTGCCTGGACGCTCCAACAGCGGCCAGACACAAGCAGAAGCAGAAGCAGCAGCAGCACCACCTTTTGTTTTTTGGCTGCAGCAGCAGCAGCAGCAAGGCCCACAGGGCTGGCTAGCTGGCTAGCCAGCAAGCAGGTAGCAATGAAAGTAGGAATCTTTCTTTTTAACCCTGTAAGGGGGTGGTGCACTGTACCCGAAGATACTGCCATATCGGGTCAATGCATAGGGCGACGGAAGCAAGCTTCGAAATCGGCCCCCGTTCTCAAAAATCCATTTAATATATGGTCCCCAGATAGGGGACGTATCAGATATTAAACTGATAAGAACAGATACTACACTTGATCTTAGCCAAAAGGCCGAGAAGCGATAACCGTGAAAGGGGCGGGCCCAACAAGGTCCCCTTCATGGGCACTATCACTGCTTGCTGTCAGGGAGGCTGCCAGACAATTTTCCATGCACACTCTGGGCTGGGGGGCAGTCAACCACCAGTACACACAGCAGAACCTAAACCCATACCATTATTGCTAAGCAGCAAGACAGGGGCCCATTGCACTCCCACGGGGCCTTTTTAAATGCAATCCATAACCCGGATTTGCCAGGAACCCTTCTTACTCCTCCTACTTGCATGTGACACTGGGCTTAGGATCTGCATAGGAAACACACACACAAGCACACACCTACCTTTGTTGCCTGCAGATGCCTCCTTGGCTGTCCCCAAACGGTATCAAACCAACACCCACGGGAAGCTGTAAGCATAGAGGACATGCCTGCACCCCATTGGACTTACCTGTGTGGGTTAAACCCGGGTTATTTGACAACCTATGGCGGTGATGGTTCTGCTCAGGCAGAGCAGTGCTGATGCTCCTCATAAAGCTGTCGCTGCTGTGAAGGTTCTAGGTGACATCACAAATCCCTATGGTTACATACACAACAAAGCTGGGTTGTTGTTGTTTACACTCTGCAAGGCCTGTGGAAGTGAGTGACATCATAGCACTGTAGTTCTGAGGGTTCTAGATGGATGCAACAATCTCCTGTTGCTTCTATGAAGGCCATAATAGACGACATCACCAAACAGCTCCATAGTCACATACACAGCAAAGGAGAGATGTTGTTTACACCTAGTGATGTCAGTGGTATTGAGTGACATCACAGCACAGTGCTAAGGCTCCTGGGCCTGGACACAGCAGCGGCTGCAATATCTCAACGGAGAATACGTTTATATATATGTGTGTGTGTGCGCGTATATATATATATATATATATATATATATATATATATATATATTTCTCCGCCGAAATCACTTTTAAACCCATTTCCACCTTTTTTTCCCTTCTCTTCCTCTTACTTTTTTTTCACGTTTTTTTACGTTTTTCTCCTTTTCGCCTCTTTTCTGGGCGTATTATTCTTCTTTTTCTTCTTTTTTTTCGTCTAATGCATACCCCATCAGTGCAGCAATGCTTATTCAATACCGCCAGCAGATGGAGACACTGGGGGATAATTTTCTAAGGATTTATACTGATTTTTCCTGTCTGAATTTGTCGCACAGAAAGTTGCAGGCCAAATATGTGTGACATTTCTGCGACTTTAGCTTCTAGAGCATTTTTACAACATTATACATAGGTGCTGAATACATAAAAAGCGACTGTTCAGCGACAGACAAGTCGCATCGGCTGAAAGTAGGCCAGAATGTCAGTCCATGTTGGAGCAGGTTTAGATACAGTCTAAAGCATAGATCTCAAAGTCTGTGCACAGAATTTAGCAAGGGCCTCGCACCTTCTGATGCATCAGGTAGGTGCACAATAGCATAGCCTAACCCTCTGTACTTTGGTCTATATTGATGCGGGACATAGACAGCCAGCTGATGACCAATCCATTAGTGCAATGGATGGCTGGAAGCATTTGTCTTTGCCTTTGCAATACCACAGAAGCAATGCATGGTCAATGTACAGCAATGACACACCTGTGTGAACAGCCAGGAGACCCCCCCCCCCATGTTATGTTACATAGTTACATAGTTAGTACGGTCGAAAAAAGACATATGTCCATCAAGTTCAACCAGGGAATTAAGGGGTAGGGGTGTGGCGCGATATTGGGGAAGGGATGAGATTTTATATTTCTTCATAAGCATTAATCTTATTTTGTCAATTAGGAACATTCAGCACCCACCCGCTATCAAGGCAGCTGCCTATCATGTCATGCCCTACCTGCACAGGTGTGCTGGCTACTCAAATGATCCAATTAAGGAGGCCATTTAGTCAGCAGCAGCAGAAGTCCTGTGCCTGGACGCTCCAACAGCGGCCAGACACAAGCAGAAGCAGAAGCAGCAGCAGCACCACCTTTTGTTTTTTGGCTGCAGCAGCAGCAGCAGCAAGGCCCACAGGGCTGGCTAGCTGGCTAGCCAGCAAGCAGGTAGCAATGAAAGTAGGAATCTTTCTTTTTAACCCTGTAAGGGGGTGGTGCACTGTACCCGAAGATACTGCCATATCGGGTCAATGCATAGGGCGACGGAAGCAAGCTTCGAAATCGGCCCCCGTTCTCAAAAATCCATTTAATATATGGTCCCCAGATAGGGGACGTATCAGATATTAAACTGATAAGAACAGATACTACACTTGATCTTAGCCAAAAGGCCGAGAAGCGATAACCGTGAAAGGGGCGGGCCCAACAAGGTCCCCTTCATGGGCACTATCACTGCTTGCTGTCAGGGAGGCTGCCAGACAATTTTCCATGCACACTCTGGGCTGGGGGGCAGTCAACCACCAGTACACACAGCAGAACCTAAACCCATACCATTATTGCTAAGCAGCAAGACAGGGGCCCATTGCACTCCCACGGGGCCTTTTTAAATGCAATCCATAACCCGGATTTGCCAGGAACCCTTCTTACTCCTCCTACTTGCATGTGACACTGGGCTTAGGATCTGCATAGGAAACACACACACAAGCACACACCTACCTTTGTTGCCTGCAGATGCCTCCTTGGCTGTCCCCAAACGGTATCAAACCAACACCCACGGGAAGCTGTAAGCATAGAGGACATGCCTGCACCCCATTGGACTTACCTGTGTGGGTTAAACCCGGGTTATTTGACAACCTATGGCGGTGATGGTTCTGCTCAGGCAGAGCAGTGCTGATGCTCCTCATAAAGCTGTCGCTGCTGTGAAGGTTCTAGGTGACATCACAAATCCCTATGGTTACATACACAACAAAGCTGGGTTGTTGTTGTTTACACTCTGCAAGGCCTGTGGAAGTGAGTGACATCATAGCACTGTAGTTCTGAGGGTTCTAGATGGATGCAACAATCTCCTGTTGCTTCTATGAAGGCCATAATAGACGACATCACCAAACAGCTCCATAGTCACATACACAGCAAAGGAGAGATGTTGTTTACACCTAGTGATGTCAGTGGTATTGAGTGACATCACAGCACAGTGCTAAGGCTCCTGGGCCTGGACACAGCAGCGGCTGCAATATCTCAACGGAGAATACGTTTATATATATGTGTGTGTGTGCGCGTATATATATATATATATATATATATATATATATTTCTCCGCCGAAATCACTTTTAAACCCATTTCCACCTTTTTTTCCCTTCTCTTCCTCTTACTTTTTTTTCACGTTTTTTTACGTTTTTCTCCTTTTCGCCTCTTTTCTGGGCGTATTATTCTTCTTTTTCTTCTTTTTTTTCGTCTAATGCATACCCCATCAGTGCAGCAATGCTTATTCAATACCGCCAGCAGATGGAGACACTGGGGGATAATTTTCTAAGGATTTATACTGATTTTTCCTGTCTGAATTTGTCGCACAGAAAGTTGCAGGCCAAATATGTGTGACATTTCTGCGACTTTAGCTTCTAGAGCATTTTTACAACATTATACATAGGTGCTGAATACATAAAAAGCGACTGTTCAGCGACAGACAAGTCGCATCGGCTGAAAGAAGGCCAGAATGTCAGTCCATGTTGGAGCAGGTTTAGATACAGTCTAAAGCATAGATCTCAAAGTCTGTGCACAGAATTTAGCAAGGGCCTCGCACCTTCTGATGCATCAGGTAGGTGCACAATAGCATAGCCTAACCCTCTGTACTTTGGTCTATATTGATGCGGGACATAGACAGCCAGCTGATGACCAATCCATTAGTGCAATGGATGGCTGGAAGCATTTGTCTTTGCCTTTGCAATACCACAGAAGCAATGCATGGTCAATGTACAGCAATGACACACCTGTGTGAACAGCCAGGAGACCCCCCCCCCCCATGTTATGTTACATAGTTACATAGTTAGTACGGTCAAAAAAAGACATATGTCCATCAAGTTCAACCAGGGAATTAAGGGGTAGGGGTGTGGCGCGATATTGGGGAAGGGATGAGATTTTATATTTCTTCATAAGCATTAATCTTATTTTGTCAATTAGGAACATTCAGCACCCACCCGCTATCAAGGCAGCTGCCTATCATGTCATGCCCTACCTGCACAGGTGTGCTGGCTACTCAAATGATCCAATTAAGGAGGCCATTTAGTCAGCAGCAGCAGAAGTCCTGTGCCTGGACGCTCCAACAGCGGCCAGACACAAGCAGAAGCAGAAGCAGCAGCAGCACCACCTTTTGTTTTTTGGCTGCAGCAGCAGCAGCAGCAAGGCCCACAGGGCTGGCTAGCTGGCTAGCCAGCAAGCAGGTAGCAATGAAAGTAGGAATCTTTCTTTTTAACCCTGTAAGGGGGTGGTGCACTGTACCCGAAGATACTGCCATATCGGGTCAATGCATAGGGCGACGGAAGCAAGCTTCGAAATCGGCCCCCGTTCTCAAAAATCCATTTAATATATGGTCCCCAGATAGGGGACGTATCAGATATTAAACTGATAAGAACAGATACTACACTTGATCTTAGCCAAAAGGCCGAGAAGCGATAACCGTGAAAGGGGCGGGCCCAACAAGGTCCCCTTCATGGGCACTATCACTGCTTGCTGTCAGGGAGGCTGCCAGACAATTTTCCATGCACACTCTGGGCTGGGTTGGCAGTCAACCACCAGTACACACAGCAGAACCTAAACCCATACCATTATTGCTAAGCAGCAAGACAGGGGCCCATTGCACTCCCACGGGGCCTTTTTAAATGCAATCCATAACCCGGATTTGCCAGGAACCCTTCTTACTCCTCCTACTTGCATGTGACACTGGGCTTAGGATCTGCATAGGAAACACACACACAAGCACACACCTACCTTTGTTGCCTGCAGATGCCTCCTTGGCTGTCCCCAAACGGTATCAAACCAACACCCACGGGAAGCTGTAAGCATAGAGGACATGCCTGCACCCCATTGGACTTACCTGTGTGGGTTAAACCCGGGTTATTTGACAACCTATGGCGGTGATGGTTCTGCTCAGGCAGAGCAGTGCTGATGCTCCTCATAAAGCTGTCGCTGCTGTGAAGGTTCTAGGTGACATCACAAATCCCTATGGTTACATACACAACAAAGCTGGGTTGTTGTTGTTTACACTCTGCAAGGCCTGTGGAAGTGAGTGACATCATAGCACTGTAGTTCTGAGGGTTCTAGATGGATGCAACAATCTCCTGTTGCTTCTATGAAGGCCATAATAGACGACATCACCAAACAGCTCCATAGTCACATACACAGCAAAGGAGAGATGTTGTTTACACCTAGTGATGTCAGTGGTATTGAGTGACATCACAGCACAGTGCTAAGGCTCCTGGGCCTGGACACAGCAGCGGCTGCAATATCTCAACGGAGAATACGTTTATATATATGTGTGTGTGTGCGCGTATATATATATATATATATATATATATATATATATATATTTCTCCGCCGAAATCACTTTTAAACCCATTTCCACCTTTTTTTCCCTTCTCTTCCTCTTACTTTTTTTTCACGTTTTTTTACGTTTTTCTCCTTTTCGCCTCTTTTCTGGGCGTATTATTCTTCTTTTTCTTCTTTTTTTTCGTCTAATGCATACCCCATCAGTGCAGCAATGCTTATTCAATACCGCCAGCAGATGGAGACACTGGGGGATAATTTTCTAAGGATTTATACTGATTTTTCCTGTCTGAATTTGTCGCACAGAAAGTTGCAGGCCAAATATGTGTGACATTTCTGCGACTTTAGCTTCTAGAGCATTTTTACAACATTATACATAGGTGCTGAATACATAAAAAGCGACTGTTCAGCGACAGACAAGTCGCATCGGCTGAAAGTAGGCCAGAATGTCAGTCCATGTTGGAGCAGGTTTAGATACAGTCTAAAGCATAGATCTCAAAGTCTGTGCACAGAATTTAGCAAGGGCCTCGCACCTTCTGATGCATCAGGTAGGTGCACAATAGCATAGCCTAACCCTCTGTACTTTGGTCTATATTGATGCGGGACATAGACAGCCAGCTGATGACCAATCCATTAGTGCAATGGATGGCTGGAAGCATTTGTCTTTGCCTTTGCAATACCACAGAAGCAATGCATGGTCAATGTACAGCAATGACACACCTGTGTGAACAGCCAGGAGACCCCCCCCCCCCATGTTATGTTACATAGTTACATAGTTAGTACGGTCGAAAAAAGACATATGTCCATCAAGTTCAACCAGGGAATTAAGGGGTAGGGGTGTGGCGCGATATTGGGGAAGGGATGAGATTTTATATTTCTTCATAAGCATTAATCTTATTTTGTCAATTAGGAACATTCAGCACCCACCCGCTATCAAGGCAGCTGCCTATCATGTCATGCCCTACCTGCACAGGTGTGCTGGCTACTCAAATGATCCAATTAAGGAGGCCATTTAGTCAGCAGCAGCAGAAGTCCTGTGCCTGGACGCTCCAACAGCGGCCAGACACAAGCAGAAGCAGAAGCAGCAGCAGCACCACCTTTTGTTTTTTGGCTGCAGCAGCAGCAGCAGCAAGGCCCACAGGGCTGGCTAGCTGGCTAGCCAGCAAGCAGGTAGCAATGAAAGTAGGAATCTTTCTTTTTAACCCTGTAAGGGGGTGGTGCACTGTACCCGAAGATACTGCCATATCGGGTCAATGCATAGGGCGACGGAAGCAAGCTTCGAAATCGGCCCCCGTTCTCAAAAATCCATTTAATATATGGTCCCCAGATAGGGGACGTATCAGATATTAAACTGATAAGAACAGATACTACACTTGATCTTAGCCAAAAGGCCGAGAAGCGATAACCGTGAAAGGGGCGGGCCCAACAAGGTCCCCTTCATGGGCACTATCACTGCTTGCTGTCAGGGAGGCTGCCAGACAATTTTCCATGCACACTCTGGGCTGGGGGGCAGTCAACCACCAGTACACACAGCAGAACCTAAACCCATACCATTATTGCTAAGCAGCAAGACAGGGGCCCATTGCACTCCCACGGGGCCTTTTTAAATGCAATCCATAACCCGGATTTGCCAGGAACCCTTCTTACTCCTCCTACTTGCATGTGACACTGGGCTTAGGATCTGCATAGGAAACACACACACAAGCACACACCTACCTTTGTTGCCTGCAGATGCCTCCTTGGCTGTCCCCAAACGGTATCAAACCAACACCCACGGGAAGCTGTAAGCATAGAGGACATGCCTGCACCCCATTGGACTTACCTGTGTGGGTTAAACCCGGGTTATTTGACAACCTATGGCGGTGATGGTTCTGCTCAGGCAGAGCAGTGCTGATGCTCCTCATAAAGCTGTCGCTGCTGTGAAGGTTCTAGGTGACATCACAAATCCCTATGGTTACATACACAACAAAGCTGGGTTGTTGTTGTTTACACTCTGCAAGGCCTGTGGAAGTGAGTGACATCATAGCACTGTAGTTCTGAGGGTTCTAGATGGATGCAACAATCTCCTGTTGCTTCTATGAAGGCCATAATAGACGACATCACCAAACAGCTCCATAGTCACATACACAGCAAAGGAGAGATGTTGTTTACACCTAGTGATGTCAGTGGTATTGAGTGACATCACAGCACAGTGCTAAGGCTCCTGGGCCTGGACACAGCAGCGGCTGCAATATCTCAACGGAGAATACGTTTATATATATGTGTGTGTGTGCGCGTATATATATATATATATATATATATATATATATATATTTCTCCGCCGAAATCACTTTTAAACCCATTTCCACCTTTTTTTCCCTTCTCTTCCTCTTACTTTTTTTTCACGTTTTTTTACGTTTTTCTCCTTTTCGCCTCTTTTCTGGGCGTATTATTCTTCTTTTTCTTCTTTTTTTTCGTCTAATGCATACCCCATCAGTGCAGCAATGCTTATTCAATACCGCCAGCAGATGGAGACACTGGGGGATAATTTTCTAAGGATTTATACTGATTTTTCCTGTCTGAATTTGTCGCACAGAAAGTTGCAGGCCAAATATGTGTGACATTTCTGCGACTTTAGCTTCTAGAGCATTTTTACAACATTATACATAGGTGCTGAATACATAAAAAGCGACTGTTCAGCGACAGACAAGTCGCATCGGCTGAAAGTAGGCCAGAATGTCAGTCCATGTTGGAGCAGGTTTAGATACAGTCTAAAGCATAGATCTCAAAGTCTGTGCACAGAATTTAGCAAGGGCCTCGCACCTTCTGATGCATCAGGTAGGTGCACAATAGCATAGCCTAACCCTCTGTACTTTGGTCTATATTGATGCGGGACATAGACAGCCAGCTGATGACCAATCCATTAGTGCAATGGATGGCTGGAAGCATTTGTCTTTGCCTTTGCAATACCACAGAAGCAATGCATGGTCAATGTACAGCAATGACACACCTGTGTGAACAGCCAGGAGACCCCCCCCCCCCCCCCCATGTTATGTTACATAGTTACATAGTTAGTACGGTCGAAAAAAGACATATGTCCATCAAGTTCAACCAGGGAATTAAGGGGTAGGGGTGTGGCGCGATATTGGGGAAGGGATGAGATTTTATATTTCTTCATAAGCATTAATCTTATTTTGTCAATTAGGAACATTCAGCACCCACCCGCTATCAAGGCAGCTGCCTATCATGTCATGCCCTACCTGCACAGGTGTGCTGGCTACTCAAATGATCCAATTAAGGAGGCCATTTAGTCAGCAGCAGCAGAAGTCCTGTGCCTGGACGCTCCAACAGCGGCCAGACACAAGCAGAAGCAGAAGCAGCAGCAGCACCACCTTTTGTTTTTTGGCTGCAGCAGCAGCAGCAGCAAGGCCCACAGGGCTGGCTAGCTGGCTAGCCAGCAAGCAGGTAGCAATGAAAGTAGGAATCTTTCTTTTTAACCCTGTAAGGGGGTGGTGCACTGTACCCGAAGATACTGCCATATCGGGTCAATGCATAGGGCGACGGAAGCAAGCTTCGAAATCGGCCCCCGTTCTCAAAAATCCATTTAATATATGGTCCCCAGATAGGGGACGTATCAGATATTAAACTGATAAGAACAGATACTACACTTGATCTTAGCCAAAAGGCCGAGAAGCGATAACCGTGAAAGGGGCGGGCCCAACAAGGTCCCCTTCATGGGCACTATCACTGCTTGCTGTCAGGGAGGCTGCCAGACAATTTTCCATGCACACTCTGGGCTGGGGGGCAGTCAACCACCAGTACACACAGCAGAACCTAAACCCATACCATTATTGCTAAGCAGCAAGACAGGGGCCCATTGCACTCCCACGGGGCCTTTTTAAATGCAATCCATAACCCGGATTTGCCAGGAACCCTTCTTACTCCTCCTACTTGCATGTGACACTGGGCTTAGGATCTGCATAGGAAACACACACACAAGCACACACCTACCTTTGTTGCCTGCAGATGCCTCCTTGGCTGTCCCCAAACGGTATCAAACCAACACCCACGGGAAGCTGTAAGCATAGAGGACATGCCTGCACCCCATTGGACTTACCTGTGTGGGTTAAACCCGGGTTATTTGACAACCTATGGCGGTGATGGTTCTGCTCAGGCAGAGCAGTGCTGATGCTCCTCATAAAGCTGTCGCTGCTGTGAAGGTTCTAGGTGACATCACAAATCCCTATGGTTACATACACAACAAAGCTGGGTTGTTGTTGTTTACACTCTGCAAGGCCTGTGGAAGTGAGTGACATCATAGCACTGTAGTTCTGAGGGTTCTAGATGGATGCAACAATCTCCTGTTGCTTCTATGAAGGCCATAATAGACGACATCACCAAACAGCTCCATAGTCACATACACAGCAAAGGAGAGATGTTGTTTACACCTAGTGATGTCAGTGGTATTGAGTGACATCACAGCACAGTGCTAAGGCTCCTGGGCCTGGACACAGCAGCGGCTGCAATATCTCAACGGAGAATACGTTTATATATATGTGTGTGTGTGCGCGTATATATATATATATATATATATATATATATATACATATTTCTCCGCCGAAATCACTTTTAAACCCATTTCCACCTTTTTTTCCCTTCTCTTCCTCTTACTTTTTTTTCACGTTTTTTTACGTTTTTCTCCTTTTCGCCTCTTTTCTGGGCGTATTATTCTTCTTTTTCTTCTTTTTTTTCGTCTAATGCATACCCCATCAGTGCAGCAATGCTTATTCAATACCGCCAGCAGATGGAGACACTGGGGGATAATTTTCTAAGGATTTATACTGATTTTTCCTGTCTGAATTTGTCGCACAGAAAGTTGCAGGCCAAATATGTGTGACATTTCTGCGACTTTAGCTTCTAGAGCATTTTTACAACATTATACATAGGTGCTGAATACATAAAAAGCGACTGTTCAGCGACAGACAAGTCGCATCGGCTGAAAGTAGGCCAGAATGTCAGTCCATGTTGGAGCAGGTTTAGATACAGTCTAAAGCATAGATCTCAAAGTCTGTGCACAGAATTTAGCAAGGGCCTCGCACCTTCTGATGCATCAGGTAGGTGCACAATAGCATAGCCTAACCCTCTGTACTTTGGTCTATATTGATGCGGGACATAGACAGCCAGCTGATGACCAATCCATTAGTGCAATGGATGGCTGGAAGCATTTGTCTTTGCCTTTGCAATACCACAGAAGCAATGCATGGTCAATGTACAGCAATGACACACCTGTGTGAACAGCCAGGAGACCCCCCCCCCATGTTATGTTACATAGTTACATAGTTAGTACGGTCGAAAAAAGACATATGTCCATCAAGTTCAACCAGGGAATTAAGGGGTAGGGGTGTGGCGCGATATTGGGGAAGGGATGAGATTTTATATTTCTTCATAAGCATTAATCTTATTTTGTCAATTAGGAACATTCAGCACCCACCCGCTATCAAGGCAGCTGCCTATCATGTCATGCCCTACCTGCACAGGTGTGCTGGCTACTCAAATGATCCAATTAAGGAGGCCATTTAGTCAGCAGCAGCAGAAGTCCTGTGCCTGGACGCTCCAACAGCGGCCAGACACAAGCAGAAGCAGAAGCAGCAGCAGCACCACCTTTTGTTTTTTGGCTGCAGCAGCAGCAGCAGCAAGGCCCACAGGGCTGGCTAGCTGGCTAGCCAGCAAGCAGGTAGCAATGAAAGTAGGAATCTTTCTTTTTAACCCTGTAAGGGGGTGGTGCACTGTACCCGAAGATACTGCCATATCGGGTCAATGCATAGGGCGACGGAAGCAAGCTTCGAAATCGGCCCCCGTTCTCAAAAATCCATTTAATATATGGTCCCCAGATAGGGGACGTATCAGATATTAAACTGATAAGAACAGATACTACACTTGATCTTAGCCAAAAGGCCGAGAAGCGATAACCGTGAAAGGGGCGGGCCCAACAAGGTCCCCTTCATGGGCACTATCACTGCTTGCTGTCAGGGAGGCTGCCAGACAATTTTCCATGCACACTCTGGGCTGGGGGGCAGTCAACCACCAGTACACACAGCAGAACCTAAACCCATACCATTATTGCTAAGCAGCAAGACAGGGGCCCATTGCACTCCCACGGGGCCTTTTTAAATGCAATCCATAACCCGGATTTGCCAGGAACCCTTCTTACTCCTCCTACTTGCATGTGACACTGGGCTTAGGATCTGCATAGGAAACACACACACAAGCACACACCTACCTTTGTTGCCTGCAGATGCCTCCTTGGCTGTCCCCAAACGGTATCAAACCAACACCCACGGGAAGCTGTAAGCATAGAGGACATGCCTGCACCCCATTGGACTTACCTGTGTGGGTTAAACCCGGGTTATTTGACAACCTATGGCGGTGATGGTTCTGCTCAGGCAGAGCAGTGCTGATGCTCCTCATAAAGCTGTCGCTGCTGTGAAGGTTCTAGGTGACATCACAAATCCCTATGGTTACATACACAACAAAGCTGGGTTGTTGTTGTTTACACTCTGCAAGGCCTGTGGAAGTGAGTGACATCATAGCACTGTAGTTCTGAGGGTTCTAGATGGATGCAACAATCTCCTGTTGCTTCTATGAAGGCCATAATAGACGACATCACCAAACAGCTCCATAGTCACATACACAGCAAAGGAGAGATGTTGTTTACACCTAGTGATGTCAGTGGTATTGAGTGACATCACAGCACAGTGCTAAGGCTCCTGGGCCTGGACACAGCAGCGGCTGCAATATCTCAACGGAGAATACGTTTATATATATGTGTGTGTGTGCGCGTATATATATATATATATATATATATATATATATATATATTTCTCCGCCGAAATCACTTTTAAACCCATTTCCACCTTTTTTTCCCTTCTCTTCCTCTTACTTTTTTTTCACGTTTTTTTACGTTTTTCTCCTTTTCGCCTCTTTTCTGGGCGTATTATTCTTCTTTTTCTTCTTTTTTTTCGTCTAATGCATACCCCATCAGTGCAGCAATGCTTATTCAATACCGCCAGCAGATGGAGACACTGGGGGATAATTTTCTAAGGATTTATACTGATTTTTCCTGTCTGAATTTGTCGCACAGAAAGTTGCAGGCCAAATATGTGTGACATTTCTGCGACTTTAGCTTCTAGAGCATTTTTACAACATTATACATAGGTGCTGAATACATAAAAAGCGACTGTTCAGCGACAGACAAGTCGCATCGGCTGAAAGTAGGCCAGAATGTCAGTCCATGTTGGAGCAGGTTTAGATACAGTCTAAAGCATAGATCTCAAAGTCTGTGCACAGAATTTAGCAAGGGCCTCGCACCTTCTGATGCATCAGGTAGGTGCACAATAGCATAGCCTAACCCTCTGTACTTTGGTCTATATTGATGCGGGACATAGACAGCCAGCTGATGACCAATCCATTAGTGCAATGGATGGCTGGAAGCATTTGTCTTTGCCTTTGCAATACCACAGAAGCAATGCATGGTCAATGTACAGCAATGACACACCTGTGTGAACAGCCAGGAGACCCCCCCCCCCATGTTATGTTACATAGTTACATAGTTAGTACGGTCGAAAAAAGACATATGTCCATCAAGTTCAACCAGGGAATTAAGGGGTAGGGGTGTGGCGCGATATTGGGGAAGGGATGAGATTTTATATTTCTTCATAAGCATTAATCTTATTTTGTCAATTAGGAACATTCAGCACCCACCCGCTATCAAGGCAGCTGCCTATCATGTCATGCCCTACCTGCACAGGTGTGCTGGCTACTCAAATGATCCAATTAAGGAGGCCATTTAGTCAGCAGCAGCAGAAGTCCTGTGCCTGGACGCTCCAACAGCGGCCAGACACAAGCAGAAGCAGAAGCAGCAGCAGCACCACCTTTTGTTTTTTGGCTGCAGCAGCAGCAGCAGCAAGGCCCACAGGGCTGGCTAGCTGGCTAGCCAGCAAGCAGGTAGCAATGAAAGTAGGAATCTTTCTTTTTAACCCTGTAAGGGGGTGGTGCACTGTACCCGAAGATACTGCCATATCGGGTCAATGCATAGGGCGACGGAAGCAAGCTTCGAAATCGGCCCCCGTTCTCAAAAATCCATTTAATATATGGTCCCCAGATAGGGGACGTATCAGATATTAAACTGATAAGAACAGATACTACACTTGATCTTAGCCAAAAGGCCGAGAAGCGATAACCGTGAAAGGGGCGGGCCCAACAAGGTCCCCTTCATGGGCACTATCACTGCTTGCTGTCAGGGAGGCTGCCAGACAATTTTCCATGCACACTCTGGGCTGGGGGGCAGTCAACCACCAGTACACACAGCAGAACCTAAACCCATACCATTATTGCTAAGCAGCAAGACAGGGGCCCATTGCACTCCCACGGGGCCTTTTTAAATGCAATCCATAACCCGGATTTGCCAGGAACCCTTCTTACTCCTCCTACTTGCATGTGACACTGGGCTTAGGATCTGCATAGGAAACACACACACAAGCACACACCTACCTTTGTTGCCTGCAGATGCCTCCTTGGCTGTCCCCAAACGGTATCAAACCAACACCCACGGGAAGCTGTAAGCATAGAGGACATGCCTGCACCCCATTGGACTTACCTGTGTGGGTTAAACCCGGGTTATTTGACAACCTATGGCGGTGATGGTTCTGCTCAGGCAGAGCAGTGCTGATGCTCCTCATAAAGCTGTCGCTGCTGTGAAGGTTCTAGGTGACATCACAAATCCCTATGGTTACATACACAACAAAGCTGGGTTGTTGTTGTTTACACTCTGCAAGGCCTGTGGAAGTGAGTGACATCATAGCACTGTAGTTCTGAGGGTTCTAGATGGATGCAACAATCTCCTGTTGCTTCTATGAAGGCCATAATAGACGACATCACCAAACAGCTCCATAGTCACATACACAGCAAAGGAGAGATGTTGTTTACACCTAGTGATGTCAGTGGTATTGAGTGACATCACAGCACAGTGCTAAGGCTCCTGGGCCTGGACACAGCAGCGGCTGCAATATCTCAACGGAGAATACGTTTATATATATGTGTGTGTGTGCGCGTATATATATATATATATATATATATATATATATATATATATATATATTTCTCCGCCGAAATCACTTTTAAACCCATTTCCACCTTTTTTTCCCTTCTCTTCCTCTTACTTTTTTTTCACGTTTTTTTACGTTTTTCTCCTTTTCGCCTCTTTTCTGGGCGTATTATTCTTCTTTTTCTTCTTTTTTTTCGTCTAATGCATACCCCATCAGTGCAGCGATGCTTATTCAATACCGCCAGCAGATGGAGACACTGGGGGATAATTTTCTAAGGATTTATACTGATTTTTCCTGTCTGAATTTGTCGCACAGAAAGTTGCAGGCCAAATATGTGTGACATTTCTGCGACTTTAGCTTCTAGAGCATTTTTACAACATTATACATAGGTGCTGAATACATAAAAAGCGACTGTTCAGCGACAGACAAGTCGCATCGGCTGAAAGTAGGCCAGAATGTCAGTCCATGTTGGAGCAGGTTTAGATACAGTCTAAAGCATAGATCTCAAAGTCTGTGCACAGAATTTAGCAAGGGCCTCGCACCTTCTGATGCATCAGGTAGGTGCACAATAGCATAGCCTAACCCTCTGTACTTTGGTCTATATTGATGCGGGACATAGACAGCCAGCTGATGACCAATCCATTAGTGCAATGGATGGCTGGAAGCATTTGTCTTTGCCTTTGCAATACCACAGAAGCAATGCATGGTCAATGTACAGCAATGACACACCTGTGTGAACAGCCAGGAGACCCCCCCCCCCCATGTTATGTTACATAGTTACATAGTTAGTACGGTCGAAAAAAGACATATGTCCATCAAGTTCAACCAGGGAATTAAGGGGTAGGGGTGTGGCGCGATATTGGGGAAGGGATGAGATTTTATATTTCTTCATAAGCATTAATCTTATTTTGTCAATTAGGAACATTCAGCACCCACCCGCTATCAAGGCAGCTGCCTATCATGTCATGCCCTACCTGCACAGGTGTGCTGGCTACTCAAATGATCCAATTAAGGAGGCCATTTAGTCAGCAGCAGCAGAAGTCCTGTGCCTGGACGCTCCAACAGCGGCCAGACACAAGCAGAAGCAGAAGCAGCAGCAGCACCACCTTTTGTTTTTTGGCTGCAGCAGCAGCAGCAGCAAGGCCCACAGGGCTGGCTAGCTGGCTAGCCAGCAAGCAGGTAGCAATGAAAGTAGGAATCTTTCTTTTTAACCCTGTAAGGGGGTGGTGCACTGTACCCGAAGATACTGCCATATCGGGTCAATGCATAGGGCGACGGAAGCAAGCTTCGAAATCGGCCCCCGTTCTCAAAAATCCATTTAATATATGGTCCCCAGATAGGGGACGTATCAGATATTAAACTGATAAGAACAGATACTACACTTGATCTTAGCCAAAAGGCCGAGAAGCGATAACCGTGAAAGGGGCGGGCCCAACAAGGTCCCCTTCATGGGCACTATCACTGCTTGCTGTCAGGGAGGCTGCCAGACAATTTTCCATGCACACTCTGGGCTGGGGGGCAGTCAACCACCAGTACACACAGCAGAACCTAAACCCATACCATTATTGCTAAGCAGCAAGACAGGGGCCCATTGCACTCCCACGGGGCCTTTTTAAATGCAATCCATAACCCGGATTTGCCAGGAACCCTTCTTACTCCTCCTACTTGCATGTGACACTGGGCTTAGGATCTGCATAGGAAACACACACACAAGCACACACCTACCTTTGTTGCCTGCAGATGCCTCCTTGGCTGTCCCCAAACGGTATCAAACCAACACCCACGGGAAGCTGTAAGCATAGAGGACATGCCTGCACCCCATTGGACTTACCTGTGTGGGTTAAACCCGGGTTATTTGACAACCTATGGCGGTGATGGTTCTGCTCAGGCAGAGCAGTGCTGATGCTCCTCATAAAGCTGTCGCTGCTGTGAAGGTTCTAGGTGACATCACAAATCCCTATGGTTACATACACAACAAAGCTGGGTTGTTGTTGTTTACACTCTGCAAGGCCTGTGGAAGTGAGTGACATCATAGCACTGTAGTTCTGAGGGTTCTAGATGGATGCAACAATCTCCTGTTGCTTCTATGAAGGCCATAATAGACGACATCACCAAACAGCTCCATAGTCACATACACAGCAAAGGAGAGATGTTGTTTACACCTAGTGATGTCAGTGGTATTGAGTGACATCACAGCACAGTGCTAAGGCTCCTGGGCCTGGACACAGCAGCGGCTGCAATATCTCAACGGAGAATACGTTTATATATATGTGTGTGTGTGCGCGTATATATATATATATATATATATATATATATATATATATATATTTCTCCGCCGAAATCACTTTTAAACCCATTTCCACCTTTTTTTCCCTTCTCTTCCTCTTACTTTTTTTTCACGTTTTTTTACGTTTTTCTCCTTTTCGCCTCTTTTCTGGGCGTATTATTCTTCTTTTTCTTCTTTTTTTTCGTCTAATGCATACCCCATCAGTGCAGCAATGCTTATTCAATACCGCCAGCAGATGGAGACACTGGGGGATAATTTTCTAAGGATTTATACTGATTTTTCCTGTCTGAATTTGTCGCACAGAAAGTTGCAGGCCAAATATGTGTGACATTTCTGCGACTTTAGCTTCTAGAGCATTTTTACAACATTATACATAGGTGCTGAATACATAAAAAGCGACTGTTCAGCGACAGACAAGTCGCATCGGCTGAAAGTAGGCCAGAATGTCAGTCCATGTTGGAGCAGGTTTAGATACAGTCTAAAGCATAGATCTCAAAGTCTGTGCACAGAATTTAGCAAGGGCCTCGCACCTTCTGATGCATCAGGTAGGTGCACAATAGCATAGCCTAACCCTCTGTACTTTGGTCTATATTGATGCGGGACATAGACAGCCAGCTGATGACCAATCCATTAGTGCAATGGATGGCTGGAAGCATTTGTCTTTGCCTTTGCAATACCACAGAAGCAATGCATGGTCAATGTACAGCAATGACACACCTGTGTGAACAGCCAGGAGACCCCCCCCCCCCCATGTTATGTTACATAGTTACATAGTTAGTACGGTCGAAAAAAGACATATGTCCATCAAGTTCAACCAGGGAATTAAGGGGTAGGGGTGTGGCGCGATATTGGGGAAGGGATGAGATTTTATATTTCTTCATAAGCATTAATCTTATTTTGTCAATTAGGAACATTCAGCACCCACCCGCTATCAAGGCAGCTGCCTATCATGTCATGCCCTACCTGCACAGGTGTGCTGGCTACTCAAATGATCCAATTAAGGAGGCCATTTAGTCAGCAGCAGCAGAAGTCCTGTGCCTGGACGCTCCAACAGCGGCCAGACACAAGCAGAAGCAGAAGCAGCAGCACCACCACCTTTTGTTTTTTGGCTGCAGCAGCAGCAGCAGCAAGGCCCACAGGGCTGGCTAGCTGGCTAGCCAGCAAGCAGGTAGCAATGAAAGTAGGAATCTTTCTTTTTAACCCTGTAAGGGGGTGGTGCACTGTACCCGAAGATACTGCCATATCGGGTCAATGCATAGGGCGACGGAAGCAAGCTTCGAAATCGGCCCCCGTTCTCAAAAATCCATTTAATATATGGTCCCCAGATAGGGGACGTATCAGATATTAAACTGATAAGAACAGATACTACACTTGATCTTAGCCAAAAGGCCGAGAAGCGATAATCGTGAAAGGGGCGGGCCCAACAAGGTCCCCTTCATGGGCACTATCACTGCTTGCTGTCAGGGAGGCTGCCAGACAATTTTCCATGCACACTCTGGGCTGGGGGGCAGTCAACCACCAGTACACACAGCAGAACCTAAACCCATACCATTATTGCTAAGCAGCAAGACAGGGGCCCATTGCACTCCCACGGGGCCTTTTTAAATGCAATCCATAACCCGGATTTGCCAGGAACCCTTCTTACTCCTCCTACTTGCATGTGACACTGGGCTTAGGATCTGCATAGGAAACACACACACAAGCACACACCTACCTTTGTTGCCTGCAGATGCCTCCTTGGCTGTCCCCAAACGGTATCAAACCAACACCCACGGGAAGCTGTAAGCATAGAGGACATGCCTGCACCCCATTGGACTTACCTGTGTGGGTTAAACCCGGGTTATTTGACAACCTATGGCGGTGATGGTTCTGCTCAGGCAGAGCAGTGCTGATGCTCCTCATAAAGCTGTCGCTGCTGTGAAGGTTCTAGGTGACATCACAAATCCCTATGGTTACATACACAACAAAGCTGGGTTGTTGTTGTTTACACTCTGCAAGGCCTGTGGAAGTGAGTGACATCATAGCACTGTAGTTCTGAGGGTTCTAGATGGATGCAACAATCTCCTGTTGCTTCTATGAAGGCCATAATAGACGACATCACCAAACAGCTCCATAGTCACATACACAGCAAAGGAGAGATGTTGTTTACACCTAGTGATGTCAGTGGTATTGAGTGACATCACAGCACAGTGCTAAGGCTCCTGGGCCTGGACACAGCAGCGGCTGCAATATCTCAACGGAGAATACGTTTATATATATGTGTGTGTGTGCGCGTATATATATATATATATATATATATATATATATATATATATTTCTCCGCCGAAATCACTTTTAAACCCATTTCCACCTTTTTTTCCCTTCTCTTCCTCTTACTTTTTTTTCACGTTTTTTTACGTTTTTCTCCTTTTCGCCTCTTTTCTGGGCGTATTATTCTTCTTTTTCTTCTTTTTTTTCGTCTAATGCATACCCCATCAGTGCAGCAATGCTTATTCAATACCGCCAGCAGATGGAGACACTGGGGGATAATTTTCTAAGGATTTATACTGATTTTTCCTGTCTGAATTTGTCGCACAGAAAGTTGCAGGCCAAATATGTGTGACATTTCTGCGACTTTAGCTTCTAGAGCATTTTTACAACATTATACATAGGTGCTGAATACATAAAAAGCGACTGTTCAGCGACAGACAAGTCGCATCGGCTGAAAGTAGGCCAGAATGTCAGTCCATGTTGGAGCAGGTTTAGATACAGTCTAAAGCATAGATCTCAAAGTCTGTGCACAGAATTTAGCAAGGGCCTCGCACCTTCTGATGCATCAGGTAGGTGCACAATAGCATAGCCTAACCCTCTGTACTTTGGTCTATATTGATGCGGGACATAGACAGCCAGCTGATGACCAATCCATTAGTGCAATGGATGGCTGGAAGCATTTGTCTTTGCCTTTGCAATACCACAGAAGCAATGCATGGTCAATGTACAGCAATGACACACCTGTGTGAACAGCCAGGAGACCCCCCCCCCCATGTTATGTTACATAGTTACATAGTTAGTACGGTCGAAAAAAGACATATGTCCATCAAGTTCAACCAGGGAATTAAGGGGTAGGGGTGTGGCGCGATATTGGGGAAGGGATGAGATTTTATATTTCTTCATAAGCATTAATCTTATTTTGTCAATTAGGAACATTCAGCACCCACCCGCTATCAAGGCAGCTGCCTATCATGTCATGCCCTACCTGCACAGGTGTGCTGGCTACTCAAATGATCCAATTAAGGAGGCCATTTAGTCAGCAGCAGCAGAAGTCCTGTGCCTGGACGCTCCAACAGCGGCCAGACACAAGCAGAAGCAGAAGCAGCAGCAGCACCACCTTTTGTTTTTTGGCTGCAGCAGCAGCAGCAGCAAGGCCCACAGGGCTGGCTAGCTGGCTAGCCAGCAAGCAGGTAGCAATGAAAGTAGGAATCTTTCTTTTTAACCCTGTAAGGGGGTGGTGCACTGTACCCGAAGATACTGCCATATCGGGTCAATGCATAGGGCGACGGAAGCAAGCTTCGAAATCGGCCCCCGTTCTCAAAAATCCATTTAATATATGGTCCCCAGATAGGGGACGTATCAGATATTAAACTGATAAGAACAGATACTACACTTGATCTTAGCCAAAAGGCCGAGAAGCGATAACCGTGAAAGGGGCGGGCCCAACAAGGTCCCCTTCATGGGCACTATCACTGCTTGCTGTCAGGGAGGCTGCCAGACAATTTTCCATGCACACTCTGGGCTGGGGGGCAGTCAACCACCAGTACACACAGCAGAACCTAAACCCATACCATTATTGCTAAGCAGCAAGACAGGGGCCCATTGCACTCCCACGGGGCCTTTTTAAATGCAATCCATAACCCGGATTTGCCAGGAACCCTTCTTACTCCTCCTACTTGCATGTGACACTGGGCTTAGGATCTGCATAGGAAACACACACACAAGCACACACCTACCTTTGTTGCCTGCAGATGCCTCCTTGGCTGTCCCCAAACGGTATCAAACCAACACCCACGGGAAGCTGTAAGCATAGAGGACATGCCTGCACCCCATTGGACTTACCTGTGTGGGTTAAACCCGGGTTATTTGACAACCTATGGCGGTGATGGTTCTGCTCAGGCAGAGCAGTGCTGATGCTCCTCATAAAGCTGTCGCTGCTGTGAAGGTTCTAGGTGACATCACAAATCCCTATGGTTACATACACAACAAAGCTGGGTTGTTGTTGTTTACACTCTGCAAGGCCTGTGGAAGTGAGTGACATCATAGCACTGTAGTTCTGAGGGTTCTAGATGGATGCAACAATCTCCTGTTGCTTCTATGAAGGCCATAATAGACGACATCACCAAACAGCTCCATAGTCACATACACAGCAAAGGAGAGATGTTGTTTACACCTAGTGATGTCAGTGGTATTGAGTGACATCACAGCACAGTGCTAAGGCTCCTGGGCCTGGACACAGCAGCGGCTGCAATATCTCAACGGAGAATACGTTTATATATATGTGTGTGTGTGCGCGTATATATATATATATATATATATATATATATATATATATATATATATTTCTCCGCCGAAATCACTTTTAAACCCATTTCCACCTTTTTTTCCCTTCTCTTCCTCTTACTTTTTTTTCACGTTTTTTTACGTTTTTCTCCTTTTCGCCTCTTTTCTGGGCGTATTATTCTTCTTTTTCTTCTTTTTTTTCGTCTAATGCATACCCCATCAGTGCAGCAATGCTTATTCAATACCGCCAGCAGATGGAGACACTGGGGGATAATTTTCTAAGGATTTATACTGATTTTTCCTGTCTGAATTTGTCGCACAGAAAGTTGCAGGCCAAATATGTGTGAACATTTCTGCGACTTTAGCTTCTAGAGCATTTTTACAACATTATACATAGGTGCTGAATACATAAAAAGCGACTGTTCAGCGACAGACAAGTCGCATCGGCTGAAAGTAGGCCAGAATGTCAGTCCATGTTGGAGCAGGTTTAGATACAGTCTAAAGCATAGATCTCAAAGTCTGTGCACAGAATTTAGCAAGGGCCTCGCACCTTCTGATGCATCAGGTAG
>NW_026609403.1:0-32593 GCF_029499605.1 Hyla sarda
TATACTGTATACTAACATATAATATACAGATCACATGACCAGTATACAGTATATAACACATAATATACAGATCACATGACCAGTATACAGTATATAACATATAATATACAGATCACATGACCAGTATACAGTATATAACATATAATATACAGATCACATGACCGGTATACAGTATATAACACATAATATACAGATCACATGACCGGTATACAGTATATAATCACATGACCGGTATACAGTATATAACACATAATATACAGATCACATGACCGGTATACAGTATATAACACATAATATACAGATCACATGACCAGTATACAGTATATAACACATAATATACAGATCACATGACCAGTATACAGTATATAACATATAATATACAGATCACATGACCAGTATACAGTATATAACACATAATATACAGATCACATGACCAGTATACAGTATATAACACATAATATACATATCACATGACCAGTATACAGTATATAACATATAATATACAGATCACATGACCGGTATACAGTATATAACACATAATATACAGATCACATGACCGGTATACAGTATATAACACATAATATATAGATCACATGACCAGTATACAGTATATAACATATAATATACAGATCACATGACCGGTATACAGTATATAACACATAATATACAGATCACATGACCAGTATACAGTATATAACATATAATATACAGATCACATGACCGGTATACAGTATAACACATAATATACAGATCACATGACCAGTATACAGTATATAACACATAATATACAGATCACATGACCAGTATACAGTATATAATCACATAATATACAGATCACATGACCAGTATACAGTATATAACATATAATATACAGATCACATGACCGGTATACAGTATATAACACATAATATACAGATCACATAACCGGTATACAGTATATAACACATAATATACAGATCACATGACCAGTATACAGTATATAACATATAATATACAGATCACATGACCAGTATACAGTATATAACATATAATATACAGATCACATGACCGGTATACAGTATATAACACATAATATACAGATCACATGACCAGTATACAGTATATAACACATAATATACAGATCACATGACCAGTATACAGTATATAACATATAATATACAGATCACATGACCAGTATACAGTATATAACACATAATATACAGATCACATGACCGGTATACAGTATATAACACATAATATACAGATCACATGACCGGTATACAGTATATAACACATAATATACAGATCACATGACCGGTATACAGTATATAACATATAATATACAGATCACATGACCAGTATACAGTATATAACACATAATATACAGATCACATGACCGGTATACAGTATATAACACATAATATACAGATCACATGACCAGTATACAGTATATAACACATAATATACAGATCACATGACCAGTATACAGTATATAACACATAATATACAGATCACATGACCAGTATACAGTATATAACACATAATATACAGATCACATGACCAGTATACAGTATATAACACATAATATACAGATCACATGACCAGTATACAGTATATAACACATAATATACAGATCACATGACCAGTATACAGTATATAACACATAATATACAGATCACATGACCAGTATACAGTATATAACACATAATATACAGATCACATGACCAGTATACAGTATATAACATATAATATACAGATGACATGACCGGTATACAGTATATAACATATAATATACAGATGACATGACCGGTATACAGTATATAACATATAATATACAGATGACATGACCGGTATACAGTATATAACACATAATATACAGATCACATGACCGGTATACAGTATATAACACATAATATACAGATCACATGACCAGTATACAGTATATAACACATAATATACAGATCACATGACCGGTATACAGTATATAACACATAATATACAGATCACATGACCAGTATACAGTATATAACATATAATATACAGATCACATGACCGGTATACAGTATATAACACATAATATACAGATCACATGACCGGTATACAGTATATAACACATAATATACAGATCACATGACCAGTATACAGTATATAACATATAATATACAGATCACATGACCGGTATACAGTATATAACACATAATATACAGATCACATGACCGGTATACAGTATATAACACATAATATACAGATCACATGACCAGTATACAGTATATAACATATAATATACAGATCACATGACCAGTATACAGTATATAACATATAATATACAGATCACATGACCGGTATACAGTATATAACACATAATATACAGATCACATGACCGGTATACAGTATATAACATATAATATACAGATCACATGACCGGTATACAGTATATAACACATAATATACAGATCACATGACCGGTATACAGTATATAACATATAATATACAGATCACATGACCAGTATACAGTATATAACATATAATATACAGATCACATGACCGGTATACAGTATATAACATATAATATACAGATCACATGACCAGTATACAGTATATAACATATAATATACAGATCACATGACCGGTATACAGTATATAACACATAATATACAGATCACATGACCAGTATACAGTATATAACACATAATATACAGATCACATGACCGGTATACAGTATATAACACATAATATACAGATCACATGACCGGTATACAGTATATAACATATAATATACAGATCACATGACCAGTATACAGTATATAACACATAATATACAGATCACATGACCGGTATACAGTATATAACATATAATATACAGATCACATGACCAGTATACAGTATATAACACATAATATACAGATCACATGACCGGTATACAGTATATAACATATAATATACAGATCACATGACCAGTATACAGTATATAACACATAATATACAGATCACATGACCAGTATACAGTATATAACACATAATATACAGATCACATGACCGGTATACAGTATATAACATATAATATACAGATCACATGACCGGTATACAGTATATAACACATAATATAGAGATCACATGACCAGTATACAGTATATAACACATAATATACAGATCACATGACCAGTATACAGTATATAACATATAATATACAGATCACATGACCGGTATACAGTATATAACATATAATATACAGATCACATGACCGGTATACAGTATATAACATATAATATACAGATCACATGACCAGTATACAGTATATAACACATAATATACAGATCACATGACCGGTATACAGTATATAACACATAATATACAGATCACATGACCGGTATACAGTATATAACACATAATATACAGATCACATGACCGGTATACAGTATATAACACATAATATACAGATCACATGACCAGTATACAGTATATAACACATAATATACAGATCACATGACCAGTATACAGTATATAACACATAATATACAGATCACATGACCGGTATACAGTATATAACACATAATATACAGATCACATGACCGGTATACAGTATATAACACATAATATACAGATCACATGACCGGTATACAGTATATAACACATAATATACAGATCACATGACCAGTATACAGTATATAACACATAATATACAGATCACATGACCGGTATACAGTATATAACACATAATATACAGATCACATGACCAGTATACAGTATATAACACATAATATACAGATCACATGACCAGTATACAGTATATAACATATAATATACAGATCACATGACCAGTATACAGTATATAACACATAATATACAGATCACATGACCAGTATACAGTATATAACACATAATATACAGATCACATGACCAGTATACAGTATATAACACATAATATACAGATCACATGACCAGTATACAGTATATAACACATAATATACAGATCACATGACCAGTATACAGTATATAACATATAATATACAGATCACATGACCGGTATACAGTATATAACACATAATATACAGATCACATGACCAGTATACAGTATATAACACATAATATACAGATCACATGACCGGTATACAGTATATAACACATAATATACAGATCACATGACCGGTATACAGTATATAACACATAATATACAGATCACATGACCAGTATACAGTATATAACATATAATATACAGATCACATGACCAGTATACAGTATATAACACATAATATACAGATCACATGACCAGTATACAGTATATAACACATAATATACAGATCACATGACCGGTATACAGTATATAACACATAATATACAGATCACATGACCGGTATACAGTATATAACACATAATATACAGATCACATGACCGGTATACAGTATATAACACATAATATACAGATCACATGACCAGTATACAGTATATAACATATAATATACAGATCACATGACCAGTATACAGTATATAACATATAATATACAGACCACATGACCGGTATACAGTATATAACACATAATATACAGATCACATGACCAGTATACAGTATAACACATAATATACAGATCACATGACCAGTATACAGTATATAACATATAATATACAGATCACATGACCGGTATACAGTATATAACATATAATATACAGATCACATGACCAGTATACAGTATATAACATATAATATACAGATCACATGACCAGTATACAGTATATAACACATAATATACAGATCACATGACCGGTATACAGTATATAACATATAATATACAGATCACATGACCAGTATACAGTATATAACACATAATATACAGATCACATGACCAGTATACAGTATATAACATATAATATACAGATCACATGACCAGTATACAGTATATAACATATAATATACAGATCACATGACCAGTATACAGTATATAACATATAATATACAGATCACATGACCAGTATACAGTATATAACACAATATACAGATCACATGACCAGTATACAGTATATAACACATAATATACAGATCACATGACCGGTATACAGTATATAACACATAATATACAGATCACATGACCAGTATACAGTATATAACACATAATATACAGATCACATGACCAGTATACAGTATATAACATATAATATACAGATCACATGACCAGTATACAGTATATAACACATAATATACAGATCACATGACCAGTATACAGTATATAACACATAATATACAGATCACATGACCGGTATACAGTATATAACACATAATATACAGATCACATGACCAGTATACAGTATATAACACATAATATACAGATCACATGACCAGTATACAGTATATAACACATAATATACAGATCACATGACCGGTATACAGTATATAACACATAATATACAGATCACATGACCAGTATACAGTATATAACACATAATATACAGATCACATGACCAGTATACAGTATATAACACATAATATACAGATCACATGACCAGTATACAGTATATAACACATAATATACAGATCACATGACCGGTATACAGTATATAACACATAATATACAGATCACATGACCGGTATACAGTATAACACATAATATACAGATCACATGACCGGTATACAGTATATAACATATAATATACAGATCACATGACCAGTATACAGTATATAACACATAATATACAGATCACATGACCGGTATACAGTATATAACACATAATATACAGATCACATGACCAGTATACAGTATATAACACATAATATACAGATCACATGACCGGTATACAGTATATAACACATAATATACAGATCACATGACCGGTATACAGTATATAACACATAATATACAGATCACATGACCGGTATACAGTATATAACACATAATATACAGATCACATGACCAGTATACAGTATATAACACATAATATACAGATCACATGACCAGTATACAGTATATCACATATAATATACAGATCACATGACCAGTATACAGTATATAACACATAATATACAGATCACATGACCAGTATACAGTATATAACACATAATATACAGATCACATGACCGGTATACAGTATATAATCACATGACCGGTATACAGTATAGAACACATAATATACAGATCACATGACCGGTATACAGTATATAATCACATGACCGGTATAATATACAGACACTTATGACAGGACACGTGACTCCATAGGGGTGTGGTCTGTCGGGCAGTGGGCGGGGCGCAGTGTGTTGTGTGGAATGTGGGCGGGGTCGGTACAGGTGAGGAGACACATGGAGGGTCCCGGGATTCTGAGTCTTCTGTCCGGGGAGGACGCGGCCGAGATCCCGGAGCTGAGCGAGGACACCCTGCTGGACACCCTGCACACCCGGTACCGGCAGAGACGGGTCTATGTGAGTCACCTGACACCTGTGTATATCACCTCTGTATACTAAATGTATATATATCACCTCTGTATACTAAATGTATATATCACCTCTGTATACTAAATGTATATATATCACCTCTGTATACTAAATGTATATATCACCTCTGTATACTAAATGTATATATATCACCTCTGTATACTAAATGTATATATATCACCTCTGTATACTAAATGTATATATATCACCTCTGTATACTAAATGTATATATATCACCTCTGTATACTAAATGTATATATATCACCTCTGTATACTAAATGTATATATATCACCTCTGTATACTAAATGTATATATATCACCTCTGTATACTAAATGTATATATATCACCTCTGTATACTAAATGTATATATATCACCTCTGTATACTAAATATATATATCACCTCTGTGTACTAAATGTATATATATCACCTCTGTGTACTAAATATATATATCACCTCTGTATACTAAATGTATATATATCACCTCTGTGTACTAAATGTATATATATCACCTCTGTATACTAAATATATATATATCACCTCTGTATACTAAATGTATATATATCACCTCTGTATACTAAATATATATATATCACCTCTGTATACTAAATGTATATATATCACCTCTGTATACTAAATGTATATATATCACCTCTGTATACTAAATGTATATATATCACCTCTGTATACTAAATGTATATATATCACCTCTGTATACTAAATGTATATATATCACCTCTGTGTACTAAATGTATATATATCACCTCTGTGTACTAAATGTATATATATCACCTCTGTGTACTAAATGTATATATATCACCTCTGTATACTAAATGTATATATATCACCTCTGTATACTAAATGTATATATATCACCTCTGTATACTAAATGTATATATCACCTCTGTGTACTAAATATATATATATCACCTCTGTGTACTAAATGTATATATATCACCTCTGTATACTAAATGTATATATATCACCTCTGTGTACTAAATGTATATATATCACCTCTGTATACTAAATGTATATATATCACCTCTGTATACTAAATGTATATATATCACCTCTGTGTACTAAATGTATATATCACCTCTGTATACTAAATGTATATATATATCACCTCTGTATACTAAATGTATATATATCACCTCTGTATACTAAATGTATATATCACCTCTGTATACTAAATGTATATATATCACCTCTGTATACTAAATATATATATATCACCTCTGTATACTAAATGTATATATCACCTCTGTATACTAAATGTATATATATCACCTCTGTATACTAAATGTATATATCACCTCTGTATACTAAATATATATATATATCACCTCTGTATACTAAATATATATATATCACCTCTGTATACTAAATATATTTATATCACCTCTGTATACTAAATATATATATATCACCTGTATACTAAATGTATATATCACCTCTGTATACTAAATATATATATATCACCTCTGTATACTAAATGTATATATCACCTCTGTATACTAAATATATATATATATATATATATATATATATATATATATATATATATATGTATATATCACCTCTGTATACTAAATATATATATATATATATATATATATATATATATATCACCTCTATATACTAAATATATATATATATATATATATATATATATAATCACCTCTGTATACTAAATATATATATATATCACCTCTGTATACTAAATATATATATCACCTCTATATACTAAATATATATATATATCACCTCTATATACTAAATATACTCCATATATATACCCCACCCCTGTATATATATCACCCCTATATACTATATATACACCCCACCACTGTATATTTATATCACCTCTATATACTATATATACACCCCACCCCTGTATATATATCACCCCTATATATATACCCCAGCCTTGTATATATTTATCACCCATATATACTATATATAACCCTCTCCTGTGTATATAAATCACACCTATATACTATATATACCCCACCCGTGTATATATTTATCACCCCTATATACTATATATAACCCTCTCCTGTGTATATAAATCACACCTATATACTATATATACCCCACCCTTGTATATATTTATCACCCCTATATACTATATATACCCCTCTCCTGTGTATATATATCACACCTATATACTATATATACCCCACCCTTGTATATATTTATCACCCCTATATATACCCCTCTCCTGTGTATATAAATCACACCTATATACTATATATACCCCACCCTTGTATATATTTATCACCCCTATATACACCCTCTCCTGTGTATATATATCACACCTATATACTATATATACCCCTCTCCTGTGTATATATATTACACCTATATACTATATATACCCCACCCTTGTATATATTTATCACCCCTATATACCCCTCTCCTGTGTATATAAATCACACCTATATACCGTATATATATTTATCACCCCTATATATCCCTCTCCTGTGTATATAAATCACACCTATATACCGTATATATTTATCACCCCTATATACACCCTCTCCTGTGTATATATATCACACCTATATACTATATATACCCCTCTCCTGTGTATATATATTACACCTATATACTATATATACCCCACCCTTGTATATATTTATCACCCCTATATACCCCTCTCCTGTGTATATATATATATATATATATATCACACCTATATACTATATATACCCCACCCTTGTATATATTTATCACCCCTATATACTATATATACCCCTCTCCTGTGTATGTGTGTATATATATATATATATCACACCTATATACTATATATATACCCCTCTCCTGTGTATATATATATCACACCTATATACTATATATACCCCACCCTTGTATATATTTATCACCCCTATATACTATATATACCCCTCTCCTGTGTATGTGTATATATATATATATATATATATATATACCCCTCTCCTGTGTGTGTGTATATATATATATCACACCTATATACTATATATACCCCACCCTTGTATATATTTATCACCCCTATATACTATATATACCCCTCTCCTGTGTATATATATATATCACACCTATATACTATATATATATACCCCTCTCCTGTGTGTGTGTGTATATATATATATATATATATATATAAATATCACACCTATATACTATATATACCCCACCCTTGTATATATTTATCACCCCTATATACTATATATACCCCTCTCCTGTGTATATATATCACACCTATATACACGCCACCCTTGTATATATTTATCACCCCTATATACTATATATACCCCTCTCCTGTGTATATATATCACACCTATATACTATATATACCCCACCCCTGTATATATTTATCACCCCTATATACTATATATACCCTCTCCTGTGTGTGTGTGTATATATATATATCACACCTATATACTATATATACCCCACCCTTTTATATATTTATCACCCCTATATGCTATATATACCCCTCTCCTGTGTGTGTATATATATATATAAATATCACACCTATATACTATATATACGCCACCCTTGTATATATTTATCACCCCTATATACTATATATACCCCTCTCCTGTGTATATATATCACACCTATATACTATATATACGCCACCCTTGTATATATTTATCACCCCTATATACTATATATACCCCTCTCCTGTGTATATATATCACACCTATATACTATATATACCCCACCCCTGTATATATGTATCACCCCTATATACTATATATACCCCTCTCCTGTGTGTGTATATATATATATATATATCACACCTATATACTATATATACCCCACCCTTGTATATATTTATCACCCCTATATACTATATATACCCCTCTCCTGTGTATATATATCACACCTATATACTATATATACCCCACCCTTGTATATATTTATCACCCCTATATACTATATATACCCCTCTCCTGTGTATATATATCACACCTATATACTATATATATACCCCACCCTTGTATATATTTATCACCCCTATATACTATATATACCCCTCTCCTGTGTATATATATCACACCTATATACTATATATACCCCACCCTTGTATATATTTATCACCCATATATACTATATATACCCCACCCTTGTATATATTTATCACCCCTATATACTATATATACCCCTCTCCTGTGTATATATATCACACCTATATACTATATATACGCCACCCTTGTATATATTTATCACCCCTATATACTATATATACCCCTCTCCTGTGTATATATATCACACCTATATACTATATATACCCCACCCCTGTATATATGTATCACCCCTATATACTATATATACCCCTCTCCTGTGTGTGTATATATATATATATATATATATATATATCACACCTATATACTATATATACCCCACCCTTGTATATATTTATCACCCCTATATACTATATATACCCCTCTCCTGTGTATATATATCACACCTATATACTATATATACCCCACCCTTGTATATATTTATCACCCCTATATACTATATATACCCCTCTCCTGTGTATATATATATCACACCTATATACTATATATATACCCCACCCTTGTATATATTTATCACCCCTATATACTATATATACCCCTCTCCTGTGTATATATATCACACCTATATACTATATATACCCCACCCTTGTATATATTTATCACCCATATATACTATATATACCCCACCCTTGTATATATTTATCACCCCTATATATACCCCTCTCCTGTGTATATATATATCACCCCTATATATACCCCTCTCCTGTGTATATATATATCACCCCTATATATATACCCCAGCCTTGTATATATTTATCACCCATATATACTATATATACCCCACCCGTGTATATATTTATCACCCATATATACCTAACCTCTCTCTCTCTATCTAAATACAAGGGATCCGGCCGGACACTATGAACGGTGAAATATGAGGTTTATTCACTCAGGGTCTTGCGACGTTTCCGTTGCCCAATTCCAATCTCTCTCAAACATGTTAGAGAAAGATTGGAATTGGGCAACGGAAACGTCGCAAGACCCTGAGTGAATAAACCTCATATTTCACCGTTCATAGTGTCCGGCCGGATCCCTTGTATTTAGATACCAGCAAATCCGGTACTGAGAAGTGTATGTCACCTGACCCCCATATATGTGTATATCACCCCTATATACTATGATTACCCCATATATTTATATCACCCCTATATACTATGATTACCCCATATTTATATCACCCCTATATACTATGATTACCCCATATATTTATATCACCCCTATATACTATGATTACCCCATATTTATATCACCCCTATATACTATGATTACCCCATATATTTATATCACCCCTATATACTATGATTACCCCATATATTTATATCACCCCTATATACTATGATTACCCCATATATTTATATCACCCCTATATACTATGATTACCCCATATATTTATATCACCCCTATATACTATGATTACCCCATATATTTATATCACCCCTATATACTATGATTACCCCATATATTTATATCACCCCTATATACTATGATTACCCCATATATTTATATCACCTTTATATACCATATATTCCCTATATATCACCTCTATATATACCCCACCCCTGTATATATATCATCCCTATATACTATGATTACCCCATATATTTATATCACCCCTATATACTATGATTACCCCATATATTTATATCACCCCTATATACTATGATTACCCCATATATTTATATCACCTTTATATACCATATATTCCCTATATATCACCTCTATATATACCCCACCCCTGTATATATATCATCCCTATATACTATGATTACCCCATATATTTATATCACCCCTATATACTATGATTACCCCATATATTTATATCACCCCTATATACTATGATTACCCCATATATTTATATCACCTCTATATACTATGATTACCCCATATATTTATATCACCCCTATATACTATGATTACCCCATATATTTATATCACCCCTATATACTATGATTACCCCATATATTTATATCACCTCTATATACCATATATTCCCTATATATCACCTCTATATATACCCCACCCCTGTATATATATCATCCCTATATACTATGATTACCCCATATATTTATATCACCCCTATATACTATGATTACCCTATATATTTATATCACCTCTATATATATCTCTTATATATATCACCCTGTATACTGTATATTCCCTATAGATCACCTCTATATATATATCACCCCTGTATATATATCATCCCTATATACTATGATTACCCCATATATTTATATCACCTCTATATACCATATATTCCCTATATATCACCTCTATATATACCCCACCCCTGTATATATATCATCCCTATATACTATGATTACCCCATATATTTATATCACCTCTATATACTATGATTACCCCATATATTTATATCACCCCTATATACAATGATTACCCCATATATTTATATCACCTCTATATACCATATATTCCCTATATATCACCTCTATATATACCCCACCCCTGTATATATATCATCCCTATATACTATGATTACCCCATATATTTATATCACCTCTATATACTATGATTACCCCATATATTTATATCACCCCTATATACTATGATTACCCCATATATTTATATCACCCCTATATACTATGATTACCCCATATATTTATATCACCTCTATATACCATATATTCCCTATATATCACCTCTATATAAACCCCACCCCTGTATATATATCACCCCTATATAATATGATTACCCCATATATTTATATCACCCCTATATACTATGATTACCCCATATATTTATATCACCTCTATATACCATATATTCCCTATATATCACCTCTATATATACCCCACCCCTGTATATATATCATCCCTATATACTATGATTACCCCATATATTTATATCACCCCTATATACTATGATTACCCTATATATTTATATCACCTCTATATATATCTCTTATATATATCACCCTGTATACTGTATATTCCCTATAGATCACCTCTATATATACCCCACCCCTGTATATACATCACCCCTATATACTATGATTACCCCATATATTTATATCACCTCTATATACTATGATTACCCCATATATTTATATCACCTCTATATACTATGATTACCCCATATATTTATATCACCTCTATATACTATGATTACCCCATATATTTATATCACCTCTATATATATATATATATATATATATATATATATCACCCTGTATACTGTATATTCCCTATATATCACCTCTATATATACCCCACCCCTGTATATATATCACCTCTATATATATATCACCCCTGTATATATATCATCCCTATATACTATGATTACCCCATATATTTATATCACCTCTATATACCATATATTCCCTATATATCACCTCTATATATACCCCACCCCTGTATATATATCATCCCTATATACTATGATTACCCCATATATTTATATCACCCCTATATACAATGATTACCCCATATATTTATATCACCTCTATATACCATATATTCCCTATATATCACCTCTATATATACCCCACCCCTGTATATATATCATCCCTATATACTATGATTACCCCATATATTTATATCACCTCTATATACTATGATTACCCCATATATTTATATCACCCCTATATACTATGATTACCCCATATATTTATATCACCTCTATATACCATATATTCCCTATATATCACCTCTATATAAACCCCACCCCTGTATATATATCACCCCTATATAATATGATTACCCCATATATTTATATCACCCCTATATACTATGATTACCCCATATATTTATATCACCTCTATATACCATATATTCCCTATATATCACCTCTATATATACCCCACCCCTGTATATACATCACCCCTATATACTATGATTACCCCATATATTTATATCACCCCTATATACTATGATTACCCCATATATTTATATCACCTCTATATATATCTCTTATATATATCACCCTGTATACTGTATATTCCCTATAGATCACCTCTATATATACCCCACCCCTGTATATACATCACCCCTATATACTATGATTACCCCATATATTTATATCACCTCTATATACTATGATTACCCCATATATTTATATCACCTCTATATACTATGATTACCTTATATATTTATATCACCTCTATATATATATATATATATATATATATATATATATATATCACCCTGTATACTGTATATTCCCTATATATCACCTCTATATATACCCCACCCCTGTATATATATCACCCCTATATACTATGATTACCCCATATATTTATATCACCTCTATATACTATGATTACCTTATATATTTATATCACCTCTATATATATCTCTTATATATATCACCCTGTATACTGTATATTCCCTATATATCACCTCTATATATACCCCACCCCTGTATATATATCACCCCTATATACTATGATTACCCCATATATTTATATCACCCTATATACCATATATTCCCTATATATATCACCTCTATATATACCCCACCCCTGTATATATACTCTGTGATGATTGGGTGTTGCCCCATGGTGGGCGTGTCTATATCTAACCGCCCCTCTCCTCTCTCCCCACAGACTTACATTGGTGACATCCTGATAGCTGTTAACCCTTTACAGGCGCTCCCTCTCTACGGCCCAGAGGTGAATAAGATTGTGGGGGCCCCTGGGGCTCCTCTAAGGAGACCCCCGACCCCAGCGGTATCATGTCGTCAGCTTTATGTTGTGTATATACAATTATTTTTTTGCCTTTCTTTATATTCTTCATTTTTCTTGTTGTTTTTTTATTTTTTTTATTCTTGTTCAGATGTTTTTGAGTAAAACTTAAAGGGGTCCTCCACTGCTCAGCGTTTGGGACAAACTGTTCGGTGCCAAGAGCTTGTGACGTCATAGCCCCGCCTCCTCATGTCACGTCCCGCCCCCTCAATGCAAGTCTATGGGAGGGGGCGTGACATAATGAGGGGGCGGGGCTATGACATCACAAGCTGCCGGCTCCAGAGTACCCCTTTAAAGGGAATCTGTCATCAGTATCAGCCGCACCAACCGGTCATACTGATCAAAATGATACTTATGGCGTCACGAACGGTCACACCATTCCGCTGTAATTCCTCTTTTTCGATATATGCAACCCCGCCCTCTCTAATTATCATAGACATGACCCCGCCCTCTCTAATTATCATATACATGACCTCGCCCTCTCTAATTATATACATGACCCCGCCCTCTCTGATTATCATAGACATGACCCCGCCCTCTCTGATTATCATAGACATGACCCCGCCCTCTCTGATTATCATAGACATGACCCCGCCCTCTCTGATTATCATAGACATGACCCCGCCCTCTCTGATTATCATAGACATGACCCCGCCCTCTCTGATTATCATAGACATGACTCCGCCCTCTCTGATTATGATAGACATGACCCCGCCCTCTCTGATTATCATAGACATGACCCCGCCCTCTCTGATTATCATAGACATGACCCCGCCCTCTCTGATTATCATAGACATGACCCCGCCCTCTCTGATTATCATAGACATGACCCCGCCCTCTCTGATTATCATATACATGACCCCGCCCTCTCTGTCATATACATGACCCCGCCCTCTCTAATTATCATATACATGACCCCGCCCTCTCTGATTATCATATACATGACCCCGCCCTCTCTGATTATCATAGACATGACCCCGCCCTCTCTGATTATCATAGACATGACCCCGCCCTCTCTGATTATCATAGACATGACCCCGCCCTCTCTGATTATCATAGACATGACCCCGCCCTCTCTGATTATCATAGACATGACCCCGCCCTCTCTGATTATCATAGACATGACCCCGCCCTCTCTGATTATCATAGACATGACCCCGCCCTCTCTGATTATCATAGACATGACCCCGCCCTCTCTGTCATATACATGACTCTGCCCTCTCTAATTATCATATACATGACTCTGCCCTCTCTAATTATCATATACATGACCCCGCCCTCTCTAATTATCATATACATGACCCCGCCCTCTCTAATTATCATATACATGACCCCGCCCTCTCTAATTATCATAGACATGACCCCGCCCTCTCTGTCATATACATGACTCTGCCCTCTCTAATTATCATATACATGACTCTGCCCTCTCTAATTATCATATACATGACCCCGCCCTCTCTAATTATCATATACATGACCCCGCCCTCTCTAATTATCATAGACATGACCCCGCCCTCTCTAATTATCATAGACATGACCCCGCCCTCTCTAATTATCATAGACATGACCCCGCCCTCTCTAATTATCATAGACATGACCCCGCCCTCTCTGATTATCATAGACATGACCCCGCCCTCTCTGATTATCACAGACATGACCCTGCCCTCTCTGATTATCACAGACATGACCCCGCCCTCTCTGATTATCACAGACATGACCCCGCCCTCTCTGATTATCACAGACATGACCCCGCCCTCTCTGATTATCATAGACATGACCCCGCCCTCTCTAATTATCACAGACATGACCCCGCCCTCTCTAATTATCATAGACATGACCCCGCCCTCTCTAATTATCATAGACATGACCCCGCCCTCTCTGATTATCACAGACATGACCCCGCCCTCTCTGATTATCACAGACATGACCCCGCCCTCTCTGATTATCACAGACATGACCCCGCCCTCTCTGATTATCACAGACATGACCCCGCCCTCTCTGATTATCATAGACATGACCCCGCCCTCTCTGATTATCATAGACATGACCCCGCCCTCTCTGATTATCATAGACATGACCCCGCCCTCTCTGATTATCATAGACATGACCCCGCCCTCTCTGATTATCACAGACATGACCCCGCCCTCTCTGATTATCACAGACATGACCCCGCCCTCTCTGATTATCACAGACATGACCCCGCCCTCTCTGATTATCATAGACATGACCCCGCCCTCTCTGATTATCATAGACATGACCCCGCCCTCTCTGATTATCATAGACATGACCCCGCCCTCTCTGATTATCATAGACATGACCCCGCCCTCTCTGATTATCATAGACATGACCCCGCCCTCTACGATTATCATAGACATGACCCCGCCCTCTACGATTATCATAGACATGACCCCGCCCTCTACGATTATCATAGACATGACCCCGCCCTCTACGATTATCATATACATGACCCCGCCCTCTCTGATTATCATATACATGACCCCGCCCTCTCTGATTATCATAGACATGACCCCGCCCTCTCTGATTATCATAGACATGACCCCGCCCTCTCTGATTATGATAGACATGACCCCGCCCTCTCTGATTATGATAGACATGACCCCGCCCTCTCTGATTATATACATGACCCCGCCCTCTCTGATTATATACATGACCCCGCCCTCTCTGATTATCATATACATGACCCCGCCCTCTCTGATTATCATAGACATGACCCCGCCCTCTCTGATTATCATATACATCACGCATCATATGATCATCATGTATTATGTCGCCCCCTCAGGTGTCGGATGTGTACAGCTCCCGCCCACTGCGCCTCTTGCCTGCTCACATCTTCGCGGTCGCTGACCGAGCCTACACTGCGCTACAGACCAGATCAGCGTCTACAACCGGTCATCAGTGTATAGTGATCAGGTGACTGCGGCCCCTCCCCCACCATTATATTATATTATATATCCTCCGGTAATCAGTATATAGTGATCAGGTGACTGCAGCCCCTCCCCCACCATTATATTATATTATATATCCTCCGGTAATCAGTATATAGTGATCAGGTGACTGCAGCCCCTCCCCCACCATTATATTATATTATATCCTCCGGTAATCAGTATATAGTGATCAGGTGACTACAGCCCCTCCCCCCACCATTATATTATATTATATATCCTCCGGTAATCAGTATATAGTGATCAGGTGACTGCAGCCCCTCCCCCACCATTATATTATATTATATTATATATCCTCCGGTCATCAGTGTATAGTGATCAGGTGACTGCAGCCCCTCCCCCACCATTATATTATATTATATATCCTCCGGTAATCAGTATATAGTGATCAGGTGACTGCGGCCCCTCCCCCACCATTATATTATATTATATATCCTCCGGTAATCAGTATATAGTGATCAGGTGACTGCAGCCCCTCCCCCACCATTATATTATATTATATCTTCCGGTAATCAGTATATAGTGATCAGGTGACTGCAGCCCCTCCCCCACCATTATATTATATTATATCTTCCGGTAATCAGTATATAGTGATCAGGTGACTGCAGCCCCTCCCCCACCATTATATTATATTATATCCTCCGGTAATCAGTATATAGTGATCAGGTGACTACAGCCCCTCCCCCACCATTATATTATATTATATATCCTCCGGTAATCAGTATATAGTGATCAGGTGACTGCAGCCCCTCCCCCACCATTATATTATATTTTCTAGTGGAGACAGCGGAGCCGGAAAAACCGAGAGCACGAAACTCTTGCTGAGACATGTAGTTCGCCGGAGCCGAGGGAACAGTCAGCTGAGCCAACAAATCCTACAGGTAATAATAATCCACAGAGGAGCCTGATACTGTGCACTGCTGAAGGGTCGTTACACTGTGTAAGGGCTACACAACTTATCTGCACTGATACACTGTAACAGACTGTCAGCCCTGCTCATGGAGGATCATTATATACACTGATACACTGTAACAGACTGTCAGCACTACTCATAGAGATCATTATATACACTGATACACTGTAACAGACTGTCAGCACTGCTCATAGAGGATCATTATATACACTGATACACTGTAACAGAATGTCAGCACTGCTCATAGAGGATCATTATATACACTGATACACTGTAACAGACTGTCAGCACTGCTCATAGAGGATTATATACACTGATACACTGTAACAGACTGTCTGCACTGCTCATAGAGGATCATTATATACACTGATACACTGTAACAGACTGTCAGCACTGCTCATATAGATAATTATATACACTGATACACTGTAACAGACTGTCAGCACTGCTCATAGAGGATTATATACACTGATACACTGTAACAGACTGTCAGCACTGCTCATATAGAATCATTATATACACTGATACACTGTAACAGACTGTCAGCACTGCTCATAGAGGATCATTATATACACTGATACACTGTAACAGACAGTCAGCACTGCTCATAGAGATCATTATATACACTGATACACTGTAACAGACTGTCAGCACTGCTCATAGAGGATCATTATATACACTGATACACTGTAACAGACTGTCAGCACTGCTCAGACATCATTATATACACTGATACACTGTAACAGACTGTCAGCACTGCTCATGGAGGATCATTATATACACTGATACACTGTAACAGACTGTCAGCACTGCTCATAGAGGATCATTATATACACTGATACACTGTAACAGACTGTCAGCACTGCTCCAGAGATCATTATATACACTGATACACTGTAACAGACTGTCAGCACTGCTCATAGAGGATCATTGTATACACTGATACACTGTAACAGACTGTCAGCACTGCTCATGGAGGATCATTATATACACTGATACACTGTAACAGACTGTCAGCACTGCTCATAGAGGATCATTATATACACTGATACACTGTAACAGACTGTCAGCACTGCTCATAGAGGATCATTATATACACTGATACACTGTAACAGACTGTCAGCACTGCTCATAGAGGATTATATACACTGATACACTGTAACAGACTGTCAGCACTGCTCATAGAGGATCATTATATACACTGATACACTGTAACAGACTGTCAGCACTGCTCATAGAGGATCATTATATACACTGATACACTGTAACAGACTGTCAGCACTGCTCATAGAGGATCATTATATACACTGATACACTGTAACAGACTGTCAGCACTGCTCATAGAGGATTATATACACTGATACACTGTAACAGACTGTCAGCACTGCTCATAGAGGATCATTATATACACTGATACACTGTAACAGACTGTCAGCACTGCTCATAGAGGATCATTATATACACTGATACACTGTAACAGACTGTCAGCACTGCTCATAGAGGATCATTATATACACTGATACACTGTAACAGACTGTCAGCCCTGCTCATAGAGGATTATATACACTGATACACTGTAACAGACTGTCAGCACTGCTCATAGAGGATCATTATATACACTGATACACTGTAACAGACTGTCAGCACTACTCATAGAGGATTATATACACTGATACACTGTAACAGACTGTCAGCACTGCTCATAGAGGATCATTATATACACTGATACACTGTAACAGACTGTCAGCACTGCTCATAGAGGATCATTGTATACACTGATACACTGTAACAGACTGTCAGCACTGCTCATAGAGATTATTATATACACTGATACACTGTAACAGACTGTCAGCACTGCTCATAGAGGATCATTATATACACTGATACACTGTAACAGACTGTCAGCACTGCTCATAGAGGATTATATACACTGATAAACTGTAACAGACTGTCAGCACTGCTCATAGAGGATTAGATACACTGATACACTGTAACAGACTGTCAGCACTGCTCATAGAGGATCATTATATACACTGATACACTGTAACAGACTGTCAGCACTGCTCATAGAGGATCATTATATACACTGATACACTGTAACAGACTGTCAGCACTGCTCATAGAGGATTAGATACACTGATACACTGTAACAGACTGTCAGCACTGCTCATAGAGGATCCTTATATACACTGATACACTGTAACAGACTGTCAGCACTGCTCATAGAGGATCATTATATACACTGATACACTGTAACAGACTGTCAGCACTACTCATAGAGGATTATATACACTGATACACTGTAACAGACTGTCAGCACTGCTCATAGAGGATCCTTATATACACTGATACACTGTAACAGACTGTCAGCACTGCTCATAGAGGATCATTATATACACTGATACACTGTAACAGACTGTCAGCACTGCTCATAGAGGATTATATACACTGATACACTGTAACAGACTGTCAGCACTGCTCATAGAGGATCATTATATACACTGATACACTGTAACAGACTGTCAGCACTGCTCATAGAGGATCATTATATACACTGATACACTGTAACAGACTGTCAGCACTGCTCATAGAGGATCATTATATACACTGATACACTGTAACAGACTGTCAGCACTGCTCATAGAGGATCATTATATACACTGATACACTGTAACAGACTGTCAGCACTGCTCATAGAGGATTATATACACTGATACACTGTAACAGACTGTCAGCACTGCTCATAGAGATTATTATATACACTGATACACTGCAACAGACTGTCAGCACTGCTCATAGAGGATCATTATATACACTGATACACTGCAACAGACTGTCAGCACTGCTCATAGAGGATTATATACACTGATACACTGTAACAGACTGTCAGCACTGCTCATAGAGATTATTATATACACTGATACACTGCAACAGACTGTCAGCACTGCTCATAGAGGATCATTATATACACTGATACACTGTAACAGACTGTCAGCACTGCTCATAGAGGATCATTATATACACTGATACACTGTAACAGACTGTCAGCACTGCTCATAGAGGATCATTATATACACTGATACACTGTAACAGACTGTCAGCACTGCTCATAGAGATCATTATATACACTGATACACTGTAACAGACTGTCAGCACTGCTCATAGAGGATTATTATATACACTGATACACTGCAACAGACTGTCAGCACTGCTCATAGAGGATCATTATATACACTGATACACTGTAACAGACTGTCAGCACTGCTCATAGAGATCATTATATACACTGATACACTGTAACAGACTGTCAGCACTGCTCATAGAGGATCATTATATACACTGATACACTGTAACAGACTGTCAGCACTGCTCATAGAGGATCATTATATACACTGATACACTGTAACAGACTGTCAGCACTGCTCATAGAGGATTATATACACTGTAACAGACTGTCAGCACTGCTCATAGAGGATTATATACACTGATACACTGTAACAGACTGTCAGCACTGCTCATAGAGTATCATTATATACACTGATACACTGTAACAGACTTTCAGCACTGCTCATAGAGATCATTATATACACTGATACACTGTAACAGACTGTCAGCACTGCTCATAGAGGATCATTATATACACTGATACACTGTAACAGACTGTCAGCACTGCTCATATAGAATCATTATATACACTGATACACTGTAACAGATTGTCAGCACTGCTCATAGAGGATCATTATATACACTGATACACGGTAACAGACTGTCAGCACTGCTCATAGAGGATCATTATATACACTGATACACTGTAACAGACTGTCAGCACTGCTCATATAGAATCATTATATACACTGATACACTGTAACAGACTGTCAGCACTTCTCATATAGAATCATTATATACACTGATACACTGTAACAGACTGTCAGCACTGCTCATAGAGGATCATTATATACACTGATACACTGTAACAGACTGTCAGCACTGCTCATAGAGGATTAGATACACTGATACACTGTAACAGACTGTCAGCACTGCTCATAGAGGATCATTATATACACTGATACACTGTAACAGACTGTCAGCACTGCTCATAGAGGATCATTATATACACTGATACACTGTAACAGACTGTCAGCACTGCTCATAGAGGATTATATACACTGATACACTGTAACAGACTGTCAGCACTTCTAATAGAGGATCATTGTATACACTGATACACTGTAACAGACTGTCAGCACTGCTCATATAGAATCATTATATACACTGATACCCTGTAACAGACTGTCAGCACTGCTCATATAGAATCATTATATACACTGTAACAGACTGTCAGCACTGCTCATAGAGGATCATTATATACACTGATACACTGTAACAGACAGTCAGCACTGCTCATATAGAATCATTATATACACTGATACCCTGTAACAGACTGTCAGCACTGCTCATAGAGGATCATTATATACACTGATACACTGTAACAGACTGTCAGCACTGCTCATAGAGGATCATTATATACACTGATACCCTGTAACAGACTGTCAGCACTGCTCATAGAGGATCATTATATACACTGATACACTGTAACAGACTGTCAGCACTGCTCATAGAGGATCATTATATACACTGATACCCTGTAACAGACAGTCAGCACTGCTCATAGAGATCATTATATACACTGATACACTGTAACAGACTGTCAGCACTGCTCATAGAGGATCATTATATACACTGATACCCTGTAACAGACTGTCAGCACTGCTCATATAGAATCATTATATACACTGATACCCTGTAACAGACTGTCAGCACTGCTCATAGAGGATCATTATATACACTGATACACTGTAACAGACTGTCAGCACTGCTCATAGAGGATCATTATATACACTGATACACTGTAACAGACTGTCAGCACTGCTCATATAGAATCATTATATACACTGATACACTGTAACAGATTGTCAGCACTGCTCATAGAGGATCATTATATACACTGATACACGGTAACAGACTGTCAGCACTGCTCATAGAGGATTATATACACTGATACACTGTAACAGACTGTCAGCACTGCTCATAGAGGATCATTATATACACTGATACACTGTAACAGACTGTCAGCACTGCTCATAGAGGATCATTATATACACTGATACACTGTAACAGACTGTCAGCACTGCTCATAGAGGATCATTATATACACTGATACACTGTAACAGACTGTCAGCCCTGCTCATAGAGGATCATTATATACACTGATACACTGTAAACAGACTGTCAGCACTGCTCATATAGATAATTATATACACTGATACACTGCAACAGACTGTCAGCACTGCTCATAGAGGATCATTTATATACACTGATACACTGTAACAGACTGGTCAGCACTTGCTCATAGAGGATCATTATATACACTGATACACTGTAACAGACTGTCAGCACTGCTCATAGAGGATTATATACACTGATACACTGTAACAGACTGTCAGCACTGCTCATAGAGGATTATATACACTGATACACTGTAACAGACTGTCAGCACTGCTCATAGAGGATTATATACACTGATACACTGTAACAGACTGTCAGCACTGCTCATAGAGGATTATATACACTGATACACTGTAACAGACTGTCAGCACTGCTCATAGAGGATTATATACACTGATACACTGTAACAGACTGTCAGCACTGCTCAGAGATCATTATATACACTGATACACTGTAACAGACTGTCAGCACTGCTCATAGAGGATCATTATATACACTGATACACTGTAACAGACTGTCAGCACTGCTCATAGAGGATCATTATATACACTGATACACTGTAACAGACTGTCAGCACTGCTCATATAGATAATTATATACACTGATACACTGTAACAGACTGTCAGCACTGCTCATAGAGGATCATTATATACACTGATACACTGTAACAGACTGTCAGCACTGCTCATAGAGGATCATTATATACACTGATACACTGTAACAGACTGTCAGCACTGCTCATAGAGGATTATATACACTGATACACTGTAACAGACTGTCAGCACTGCTCATAGAGGATTATATACACTGATACACTGTAACAGACTGTCAGCACTGCTCATAGAGGATTATATACACTGATACACTGTAACAGACTGTCAGCACTGCTCATAGAGGATTATATACACTGATACACTGTAACAGACTGTCAGCACTGCTCATAGAGGATTATATACACTGATACACTGTAACAGACTGTCAGCACTGCCTCATAGAGGATCATTATATACACTGATACACTAACAGACTGGTCAGCACTGCTCATAGAGGATTAGATACACTGATACACTGTAACAGACTGTCAGCACTGCTCATAGAGGATCATTATATACACTGATACACTGTAACAGACTGTCAGCCCTGCTCATAGAGGATCATTATATACACTGATACACTGTAACAGACTGTCAGCACTGCTCATAGAGGATCATTATATACACTGATACACTGTAACAGACTGTCAGCCCTGCTCATAGAGGATCATTATATACACTGATACACTGTAACAGACTGTCAGCACTGCTCCAGAGTGACTGCTCTCGTATCTCTGCAGGTCAATCCCCTACTGGAGGCTTTTGGGGAATGCAGAGACGGTGATGAACCAGAACAGCAGCCGCTTCGGAAATACATCCAGCTGCGCTTCAGTGAGGGTTCGGGTGAGTGTCACCACAGGGGGCGCCGCAGCTGTAGATGTCCGTCCCCAGGACATTCACATATTTTGTCAGATTTTTGCTCCACTTTTTTTACCATGTTTGGTGGTGGGGGTGATCTCTGTAGATATCAGTGATGGGGGGGTGATCTCTGTAGATATCAGTGATGGGGGGTGATCTCTGTAGATATCAGTGATGGGGGTGATCTCTGTAGATATCAGTGATGGGGGTGATCTCTGTAGATATCAGTGATGGGGGGTGATCTCTGTAGATATCAGTGATGGGGGTGATCTCTGTAGATATCAGTGATGGGGGTGATCTCTGTAGATATCAGTGTTGGGGGGGGTGATCTCTGTAGATATCAGTGATGGGGGGGTGATCTCTGTAGATATCAGTGATGGGGGGTGATCTCTAGATATCAGTGATGGGGGGGGGTGATCTCTGTAGATATCAGTGATGGGGGGTGATCTCTGTAGATATCAGTGATGGGGGTGATCTCTGTAGATATCAGTGATGGGGGGTGGATCTCTGTAGATATCAGTGATGGGGGTGATCTCTGTAGATATCAGTGATGGGGGTGATCTCTGTAGATATCAGTGTTGGGGGGGGTGATCTCTGTAGATATCGGGGGGGGGTGATCTCTGTAGATATCAGTGATGGGGGGGGTGATCTCTGTAGATATCAGTGATGGGGGGTGATCTCTGTAGATATCAGTGATGGGGGGGTGATCTCTGTAGATATCAGTGATGGGGGGGGTGATCTCTGTAGATATCAGTGATGGGGGGGTGATCTCTGTAGATATCAGTGATGGGGGGGATCTCTGTAGATATCAGTGATGGGGGGGGATCTCTGTAGATATCAGTGATGGGGGGTGATCTCTGTGATATCAGTGATGGGGGGATCTCTGTAGATATCAGTGATGGGGGGTGATCTCTGTAGATATCAGTGATGGGGGGGATCTCTGTAGATATCAGTGATGGGGGGGATCTCTGTAGATATCAGTGATGGGGGGTGATCTCTGTAGATATCAGTGATGGGGGGGATCTCTGTAGATATCAGTGATGGGGGGGATCTCTGTAGATATCAGTGATGGGGGGGGATCTCTGTAGATATCAGTGATGGGGGGGATCTCTGTGGATATCAGTGGTGGGGGTGATCTCTGTGGATATCAGTGATGGGGGGGGATCTCTGTGGATATCAGTGATGGGGGGGGGATCTCTGTGGATATCAGTGATGGGGGGGGATCTCTGTAGATATCAGTGATGGGGGGGTGATCTCTGTAGATATCAGTGATGGGGGGATCTCTGTAGATATCAGTGATGGGGGGGATCTCTGGTGATGAGATATCAGTGATGGGGGGGGGATCTCTGATGATGAGATATCAGTGATGGGGGGGGATCTCTGATGATGAGATATCAGTGATGGGGGGGATCTCTGATGATGAGATATCAGTGATGGGGGGGGATCTCTGATGATGAGATATCAGTGATGGGGGGGATCTCTGATGATGAGATATCAGTGATGGGGGGATCTCTGATGATGAGATATCAGTGATGGGGGGGATCTCTGATGATGAGATATCAGTGATGGGGGGGATCTCTGTGATGAGATATCAGTGATGGGGGGTGATCTCTGGTGATGAGATATCAGTGATGGGGGGGATCTCTGTAGATATCAGTGATGGGGGGTGATCTCTGTAGATATCAGTGATGGGGGGGGTGATCTCTGTAGATATCAGTGATGGGGGTGATCTCTGTAGATATCAGTGATGGGGGGTGATCTCTGTAGATATCAGTGATGGGGGGTGATCTCTGTAGATATCAGTGATGGGGGGTGATCTCTGTAGATATCAGTGATGGGGGGGATCTCTGTAATATCAGTGATGGGGGGGTGATCTCTGAGATATCAGTGATGGGGGGATCTCTGTAGATATCAGTGATGGGGGGGGATCTCTGTAGATATCAGTGATGGGGGGGGATCTCTGGTGATTGAGATATCAGTGATGGGGGGGGATCTCTGAATGATGAGATATCAGTGATGGGGGGGATCTCTGGTGATGAGATATCAGTGATGGGGGTGATCTCTGTGATGATATATCAGTGATGGGGGGGGGGATCTCTGGTGATGAGATATCAGTGATGGGGGGGATCTCTGTAGATATCAGTGATGGGGGGATCTCTGTAGATATCAGTGATGGGGGGGGTGATCTCTGTAGATATCAGTGATGGGGGGTGATCTCTGTAGATATCAGTGATGGGGGGTGATCTCTGTAGATATCAGTGATGGGGGGTGATCTCTGTAGATATCAGTGATGGGGGGGATCTCTGTAGATATCAGTGATGGGGGGGTGATCTCTGTAGATATCAGTGATGGGGGGGTGATCTCTGTAGATATCAGTGATGGGGGGTGATCTCTGTAGATATCAGTGATGGGGGGGATCTCTGGTGATGAGATATCAGTGATGGACTCCTTGCTCTTCATCCAGTTCTCCCCAGTTGACCCGTATGATGCCCCCTTCTTATTGTGCCCCTCCCCCTTCTTATTGTGCCCCTCCCCCTTCTTATTGTGCCCCTTCTTACTGTGACCCCTCCTCCCCTCTCTTCTTCTTCTTCTTCTTCTTCTTCTTCTTCTTCTTCTTCTTCTTCTTCTTCTTCTTCTTCTTCTTCTTCTTCTTCTTCTTCTTCTTCTTCTTCTTCTTCTTCTTCTTCTTCTTCTTCTTCTTCTCTTCTTCTTCTTCTTCTTCTTCTTCTTCTTCTTCTTCTTCTTCTTCTTCTTCTCTTCTTCTTCTTCTTCTTCTTCTTCTTCTTCTTCTTCTTCTTCTTCTTCTTCTTCTCTTCTTCTTCTTCTTCTTCTTCTTCTTCTTCTTCTTCTTCTTCTTCTTCTTCTTCTTCTTCTTCTTCTTCTTCTTCTTCTTCTTCTTCTTCTTCTTCTTCTTCTTCTTCTTCTTCTTCTTCTTCTTCTTCTTCTTCCTTCTTCTTCTTCTTCTTCTTCTCTTCTTCTTCTTCTTCTTCTTCTTCTTCTTCTTTCTTCTTCTTCTCTTCTTCTTCTTCTTCTTCTTCTTCTTCTTCTTCTTCTCTCTTCTTCTTCTTCTTCCTTCTTCTCTTTCTCTTTCTTCTTCTTCTTCTCTTCTTCTTCTTCTTTCTTCTTTCTTCTTCTTCTTCTTCTTCTTCTTCTTCTTCTTCTTCTTCTTCTTCTTCTTCTTCTTCTTCTCTTCTTCTTCTTCCTTCTTCTCTTCTTCTTCTTCCTTCTCTCTCTTCTTCTTCTTCTTCTTCTTCTTCTTCTTCTTCTTCTTCTTCTTCTTTCTTCTTCTTCTTCTGTGACCCCTCCTCCCCTCTCTTCTTCTTCTTCTTCTTCTTCTTCTTCTTCTTCTTCTTACTGTGACCCCTCCTCACTCTCTTCTTCTTCTTCTTCTTCTTCTTCTTCTTCTTCTTCTTCTTCTTCTTCTTCTTCTTCTTCTTTCTTACTGTGACCCCTCCTCACCTCTCTTCTTCTTCTTCTTCTTCTTCTTCTTCTTCTTCTTCTCTTCTTCTTACTGTGACCCCCTCCTCACCTCTCTTCTCTTCTTCTTCTTCTTCTTCTTTCTTCCTTCTTCTTCTTCTTCTTACTGTGACCCCTCCTCACCTCTCTTCTTCTTCTTCTTCTTCTTCTTTCTTCTTCTTCTTCTTACTGTGACCCCTCCTCACCTCTCTTCTTCTTCTTCTTCTTCTTCTTCTTCTTCTTCTTCTTCTTCTTACTGTGACCCCTCCTCACCTCTCTTCTTCTTCTTCTTCTTCTTCTTCTTCTTCTTCTTCTTCTTCTTACTGTGACCCCTCCTCTCTCTCTTCTTCTTCTTCTTCTTCTTCTTTTCTTCTTCTTCTTCTTCTTCTTCTTACTGTGACCCCTCCTCCCTCTCTTCTTCTTCTTCTTCTTTTCTTCTTCTTCTTCTCTTCTTCTTCTTACTGTGACCCTCCTCACCTCTCTTCTTCTTCTTCTTCTTCTTCTTCTTCTTCTTCTTCTTCTTCTTACTGTGACCCCTCCTCCCCTCTCTTCTCTTCTTCTTCTTCTTCTTTCTTCTTCTTCTTCTTACTGTGACCCCCTCCTCACCTCTCTTCTTCTTCTTCTTCTTCTTCTTCTTCTTCTTCTTCTTCTTCTTACTGTGACCCTCCTCACCTCTCTTCTTCTTCTTCTTCTTCTTCTTCTTCTTCTTCTTCTTCTTCTTCTTCTTCTTCTTCTTCTTCTCTTCTTCTTTCTCGCTTCTTCTTCTTCTTCTTCTTCTTTCCTTCTTCTTCTTCTTCTTCTTCTTCTTCTTCCTGTGACCCTCCTCCCCTCTCTTCTTCTTCTTCTTCTTCTGTCTGTGACCCCTCTCTCCCTCTCTTCTTCTTCTTCTTCTTCTTCTTCCTGTGTCCCCTCTCCCCTCTCTTCTTCTTCTTCTTCTTCTCTTCTTCTTCTTCTCTCTTACTGTGACCCCTTCCTCCCCTCTCTTCTTCTTCTTCTTCTTCTTCTTCTTCTTCTTCTTCTTCTTCTTCTCTTCTTACTGTGACCCCTCCTCCTCTCTTCTTCTTCTTCTTCTTCTCTTCTTCTTACTGTGACCCCCTCCTCACCTCTCTTCTTCTTCTTCTTCTCTTCTTCTTCTTAACTGTGACCCCTCTCCCCTCTCTTCTTCTCTTCTTCTTCTTCTTACTGTGACCCCTCCTCACCTCTCTTCTTCTTCTTCTTCTTCTTCTTCTTCTTCTTCTTCTTACTGTGACCCCTCCTCACCTCTCTTCTTCTTCTTCTTCTTCTTACTGTGACCCCTCCTCACCTCTCTTCTTCTTTTTCTTCTTCTTCTTCTTACTGTGACCTCCTCCTCACCTCTCTTCTTCTTCTTCTTCTTCTTCTTCTTAACTGTGACCTCCTCCTCACCTCTCTTCCTTCTTCTTCTTCTTCTTCTTCTTCTTTACTGTGACCCCTCCTCACCTCTCTTCTTCTTCTTCTTCTTCTTCTTCTCTTCTTCTTACTGTGACCCCTCCTCACCTCTCTTCTTCTTCTTCTTCTTCTTCTTCTTCTTCTTCTTACTGTGACCCCTCCTCACCTCTCTTCTTTCTTCGTCTTCTTCTTCTTCTTACTGTGACCCTCCTCACCTCTCTTCTTTTTCTTTCTTCTTCTTCTTTCTCTACTGTTGACCCCTCCCTCACCTCTCTTCTTTCTTTTCTTCTTCTTCTTCTTACTGTGACCCCTCCTCACCTCTCTTCTTTTTCTTCTTCTCTTCTTACTGTGACCCCTCCCCTCACCTCTCTCTTCTTCTTTCTTCTTCTTTCTTCTTACTGTGACCCCTCCTCACCTCTCTTCTTCTTCTTCTTCTTCTTCTTCTTACTGTGACCCCCTCCTCACCTCTTCTTCTTCTTCTTCTTCTTCTTCTTACTTTGTGACCCCTCCTCACCTCTCTTCTTCTTCTTCTTCTTCTTCTTACTGTGACCCTCTCCTCCCCCTTCTTACTGTGACCCCGCTCCTCCCGTCTCTTCTTCTTACTGTGACCTCGCCTCCCCTCTCTTCTTCTTACTGTGCCCCCTCCCTTCTTCTAACTGTGCCTCTTCCTCCCCTTTCTCTTCTTCTTACTGTGACCCCTCCTTTCCTCTGTAGTTCGGGGAGCGAAGATCAATGAGTATCTGCTGGAGAAGTCTCGGGTGTCTCACCAGGATCCGGGCGAGAGGAAGCTTCCATGTCTTCTACTACATGCTGTTTGGGTGTCCTGAGGAGGAGAAGGAAGTGTACGGTCTCCTGACAGCCGTCCATGTACAGGTATGAACCACGCGTGTCACATGTCTTGGTGTGGTGAGCAGGACAATCGTATGCTGGTTGGGTACAAGGTGGGAGGGTGGAGAGTGCTGGTAGCTGGGATTGGTGGTTCCTTCTTTGGTTGGGTTTTTTACCAAGTGACTGTAAAAGAATCCCTCCCTTATACTGTTGATATAAACCTCCTCCTTCTTTTACCGCTGAAACCCCTCCCTATACTGATGAATACAAAACTTCTCTCCTCCATTACTGTAGAGAACCCCCTCCATATACTGATGAACTGATGATACAAACTTCTCCTCCATTACTGCTAGAGAATCCCTACTTATACTGATGATACAAACTTCTCTCCTCCATTACTGTAGAGAATCCCTCCCTAAATACTGATGAATACAAACTTCTCATCCTCCATTACTGTAGAGAATCCCTCCCTATACTGATGATACAAACTTCTCTCCTCCATTACTGTGGAGAATCCCTCCCTATACTGATGATACAAACTTCTCTCTTCCATTACTGTAGAGAACCCCCTTCCTGTACTGGTGATAAGAACCCATCTCCACATTTAGCTGATTTTCTCTGCTCCTCTCACATTTTCTTATAACTATCCCATTACCTGCTCTATCTGTAGAGAACCCCTCTCTGTACTGATAAGAACCCTTTCCTTCACACACTCAGCTGTTGTCTTCTGAGCCTTTATACATTTCTGTTGTTGCTGCCCTCTAGTGTTTGGTTATTTCATTACTGTAAACCAAAGAGAACCCCTCCCTGAACCTGAGATGAGTACCATAAACAGCTGGTGTCCTTTTCTCCTGTCAGAATTCTTACAGATTTTTGCATTAATTACTGCCTCTAGTGGTTGGGATATTTTCTAGTGCAATTGCTCTTACTGTTGAGAATCCCTCCATGTACTAGTGAGAAATACTCCTCTCCTACACACATACTTGTAGGGCTAATCATATTGTAGAAATGTATGTCATGCTTTATACCTGCCCTTAAAGGGGTACTCTCCGCTGCTCAGCATTTGGAACAAACTGTTTCGAATGCTGGAGAGCCGGTGTTGGGAGCTCATGACGT
>NW_026609404.1:0-32590 GCF_029499605.1 Hyla sarda
GCAGGCATGTCGGGTGCCACTGTCTGCACCTGCACAGAAAGGTTTGAGCAGATATCTCCTTCCGTTCGGCCGGAATTGAAAGAAGATTGTGCATCTTCTATGTTCGTCGCGGTCAATGGCAAAAGGCGCTTATCTTCAATCTAGGTGTTTCTGCGTGCTGCTCCGGCCCAAAGAGTGCCCGGCGGAAAACGACAACGCAGGCATGTCGGGTGCCACTGTCTACACCTGCACAGAAAGTTTTGAGCAGATATCTCCTTCCATTCGGCCGGAATTGCAAGACGTTTGTGCATCTTCAATATTGGTCGCGGTCAATGTCAAAAAGCCCTTATCTGCAATCTAGGTGTTTCTGCGTGCTGCGCCGGCCCAAAGAGTGCCCGGCTGAAAACGACAACGCAGGCATGTCGGATGCCACTGTCTGCACCTGCACAGAAAGGTTTGAGCAGATATCTCCTTCCGTTCGGCCGGAATTGAAAGAAGATTGTGCATCTTCTATGTTCGTCGCGGTCAATGGCAAAAGGCGCTTATCTTCAATCTAGGTGTTTCTGCGTGCTGCTCCGGCCCAAAGAGTGCCCGGCGGAAAACGACAACGCAGGCATGTCGGGTGCCACTGTCTACACCTGCACAGAAAGTTTTGAGCAGATATCTCCTTCCTTTCGGCCGGAATTGAAAGAAGATTGTGCATCTTCAATGTAGGTCGCGGTCAATGACAAAAAGGCGCTTATCTTCAATCTAGGTGTTTCTGCGTGCTGCTCCGGCCCAAAGAGTGCCCGGCGGAAAACGACAACGCAGGCATGTCGGGTGCCACTGTCTGCACCTGCACAGAAAGTTTTGAGCAGATATCTCCTTCCTTTCGGCCGGAATTGAAAGAAGATTGTGCATCTTCTAGGTGCCACTGTCTGCACCTGCACAGAAAGTTTTGAGCAGATATCTTCTTTCGTTCGGCCGGAATTGCAAGACGTTTGTGCATCTTCAATATTGGTCGCGGTCAATGGCAAAAGGCGCTTATCTTCAATCTAGGTGTTTCTGCGTGCTGCTCCGGCCCAAAGAGTGCCCGGCGGAAAACGACAACGCAGGCATGTCGGGTGCCACTGTCTACACCTGCACCGAAAGTTTTGAGCAGATATCTCCTTCCTTTCGGCCGGAATTGAAAGAAGATTGTGCATCTTCAATGTAGGTCGCGGTCAATGGCAAAAAGGCGCTTATCTTCAATCTAGGTGTTTCTGCGTGCTGCTCCGGCCCAAAGAGTGCCCGGCGGAAAACGACAACGCAGGCATGTCGGGTGCCACTGTCTGCACCTGCACAGAAAGTTTTGAGCAGATATCTTCTTTCGTTCTGCCGGAATTGCAAGACGTTTGTGCATCTTCAATATTGGTCGCGGTCAATGTCAAAAAGCCCTTATCTGCAATCTAGGTGTTTCTGCGTGCTGCGCCGGCCCAAAGAGTGCCCGGCTGAAAACGACAACGCAGGCATGTCGGGTGCCACTGTCTGCACCTGCACAGAAAGTTTTGAGCAGATATCTTCTTTCGTTCGGCCGGAATTGCAAGACGTTTGTGCATCTTCAATATTGGTCGCGGTCAATGTCAAAAAGCCCTTATCTGCAATCTAGGTGTTTCTGCGTGCTGCGCCGGCCCAAAGAGTGCCCGGCTGAAAACGACAACGCAGGCATGTCGGGTGCCACTGTCTGCACCTGCACAGAAAGTTTTGAGCAGATATCTCCTTCCGTTCTGCCGGAATTGAAAGAAGATTGTGCATCTTCTATGTTCGTCGCGGTCAATGGCAAAAGGCGCTTATCTTCAATCTAGGTGTTTCTGCGTGCTGCTCCGGCCCAAAGAGTGCCCGGCGGAAAACGACAACGCAGGCATGTCGGGTGCCACTGTCTACACCTGCACAGAAAGTTTTGAGCAGATATCTCCTTCCTTTCGGCCGGAATTGAAAGAAGATTGTGCATCTTCAATGTAGGTCGCGGTCAATGACAAAAAGGCGCTTATCTTCAATCTGGGTGTTTCTGCGTGCTGTGCCGGCCCAAAGAGTGCCCGGCTGAAAACGACAACGCAGGCATGTCGGGTGCCACTGTCTGCACCTGCACAGAAAGGTTTGAGCAGATATCTCCTTCCGTTCGGCCGGAATTGAAAGAAGATTGTGCATCTTCTATGTTCGTCGCGGTCAATGGCAAAAGGCGCTTATCTTCAATCTAGGTGTTTCTGCGTGCTGCTCCGGCCCAAAGAGTGCCCGGCGGAAAACGACAACGCAGGCATGTCGGGTGCCACTGTCTACACCTGCACAGAAAGTTTTGAGCAGATATCTCCTTTCATTCGGCCGGAATTGCAAGACGTTTGTGCATCTTCAATATTGGTCGCGGTCAATGTCAAAAAGCCCTTATCTGCAATCTAGGTGTTTCTGCGTGCTGCGCCGGCCCAAAGAGTGCCCGGCTGAAAACGACAACGCAGGCATGTCGGGTGCCACTGTCTGCACCTGCACAGAAAGTTTTGAGCAGATATCTCCTTCCGTTCTGCCGGAATTGAAAGAAGATTGTGCATCTTCTATGTTCGTCGCGGTCAATGGCAAAAGGCGCTTATCTTCAATCTAGGTGTTTCTGCGTGCTGCTCCGGCCCAAAGAGTGCCCGGCGGAAAACGACAACGCAGGCATGTCGGGTGCCACTGTCTACACCTGCACAGAAAGTTTTGAGCAGATATCTCCTTCCTTTCGGCCGGAATTGAAAGAAGATCGTGCATCTTCAATGTAGGTCGCGGTCAATGACAAAAAGGCGCTTATCTTCAATCTAGGTGTTTCTGCGTGCTGCGCCGGCCCAAAGAGTGCCCGGCTGAAAACGACAACGCAGGCATGTCGGGTGCCACTGTCTGCACCTGCACAGAAAGTTTTGAGCAGATATCTCCTTCCGTTCTGCCGGAATTGAAAGAAGATTGTGCATCTTCTATGTTCGTCGCGGTCAATGGCAAAAGGCGCTTATCTTCAATCTAGGTATTTCTGCGTGCTGCTCCGGCCCAAAGAGTGCCCGGCGGAAAACGACAACGCAGGCATGTCGGGTGCCACTGTCTGCACCTGCACAGAAAGTTTTGAGCAGATATCTTCTTTCGTTCGGCCGGAATTGCAAGACGTTTGTGCATCTTCAATATTGGTCGCGGTCATTGTCAAAAAGCCCTTATCTGCAATCTAGGTGTTTCTGCGTGCTGCGCCGGCCCAAAGAGTGCCCGGCTGAAAACGACAACGCAGGCATGTCGGGTGCCACTGTCTGCACCTGCACAGAAAGGTTTGAGCAGATATCTCCTTCCGTTCGGCCGGAATTGAAAGAAGATTGTGCATCTTCTATGTTCGTCGCGGTCAATGGCAAAAGGCGCTTATCTTCAATCTAGGTGTTTCTGCGTGCTGCTCCGGCCCAAAGAGTGCCCGGCGGAAAACGACAACGCAGGCATGTCGGGTGCCACTGTCTACACCTGCACAGAAAGTTTTGAGCAGATATCTCCTTCCTTTCGGCCGGAATTGAAAGAAGATTGTGCATCTTCAATGTAGGTCGCGGTCAATGACAAAAAGGCGCTTATCTTCAATCTAGGTGTTTCTGCGTGCTGCTCCGGCCCAAAGAGTGCCCGGCGGAAAACGACAACGCAGGCATGTCGGGTGCCACTGTCTGCACCTGCACAGAAAGTTTTGAGCAGATATCTTCTTTCGTTCGGCCGGAATTGCAAGACGTTTGTGCATCTTCAATATTGGTCGCGGTCAATGTCAAAAAGCCCTTATCTGCAATCTAGGTGTTTCTGCGTGCTGCGCCGGCCCAAAGAGTGCCCGGCTGAAAACGACAACGCAGGCATGTCGGGTGCCACTGTCTGCATCTGCACAGAAAAGTTTGAGCAGATATCTCCTTCCGTTCGGCCGGAATTGAAAGACGTTTGTGCATCTTCTATTTTCGTCGCGGTCAATGGCAAAAGGCGCTTATCTTCAATCTAGGTGTTTCTGCGTGCTGCTCCGGCCCAAAGAGTGCCCGGCGGAAAACGACAACGCAGGCATGTCGGGTGCCACTGTCTACACCTGCACAGAAAGTTTTGAGCAGATATCTCCTTCCTTTCGGCCGGAATTGAAAGAAGATTGTGCATCTTCAATGTAGGTCGCGGTCAATGACAAAAAGGCGCTTATCTTCAATCTAGGTGTTTCTGCGTGCTGCGCCGGCCCAAAGAGTGCCCGGCGGAAAACGACAACGCAGGCATGTCGGGTGCCACTGTCTGCACCTGCACAGAAAGTTTTGAGCAGATATCTTCTTTCGTTCGGCCGGAATTGCAAGACGTTTGTGCATCTTCAATATTGGTCGCGGTCAATGTCAAAAAGCCCTTATCTGCAATCTAGGTGTTTCTGCGTGCTGCGCCGGCCCAAAGAGTGCCCGGCTGAAAACGACAACGCAGGCATGTCGGGTGCCACTGTCTGCACCTGCACAGAAAGTTTTGAGCAGATATCTCCTTCCGTTCTGCCGGAATTGAAAGAAGATTGTGCATCTTCTATGTTCGTCGCGGTCAATGGCAAAAGGCGCTTATCTTCAATCTAGGTGTTTCTGCATGCTGCTCCGGCCCAAAGAGTGCCCGGCGGAAAACGACAAAGCAGGCATGTCGGGTGCCACTGTCTACACCTGCACAGAAAGTTTTGAGCAGATATCTCCTTCCTTTCGGCCGGAATTGAAAGAAGATTGTGCATCTTCAATGTAGGTCGCGGTCAATGACAAAAAGGCGCTTATCTTCAATCTAGGTGTTTCTGCGTGCTGCGCCGGCCCAAAGAGTGCCCGGCTGAAAACGACAACGCAGGCATGTCGGGTGCCACTGTCTGCACCTGCACAGAAAGTTTTGAGCAGATATCTCCTTCCTTTCGGCCGGAATTGAAAGAAGATTGTGCATCTTCAATGTAGGTCGCGGTCAATGACAAAAAGGCGCTTATCTTCAATCTAGGTGTTTCTGCGTGCTGCGCCGGCCCAAAGAGTGCCCGGCGGAAAACGACAACGCAGGCATGTCGGGTGCCACTGTCTGCACCTGCACAGAAAGTTTTGAGCAGATATCTTCTTTCGTTCGGCCGGAATTGCAAGACGTTTGTGCATCTTCAATAGTGGTCGCGGTCAATGTCAAAAAGCCCTTATCTGCAATCTAGGTGTTTCTGCGTGCTGCGCCGGCCCAAAGAGTGCCCGGCTGAAAACGACAACGCAGGCATGTCGGGTGCCACTGTCTGCATCTGCACAGAAAGGTTTGAGCAGATATCTCCTTCCGTTCGGCCGGAATTGAAAGAAGATTGTGCATCTTCTATGTTCGTCGCGGTCATTGGCAAAAGGCGCTTATCTTCAATCTAGGTGTTTCTGCGTGCTGCTCCGGCCCAAAGAGTGCCCGGCGGAAAACGACAACGCAGGCATGTCGGGTGCCACTGTCTACACCTGCACAGAAAGTTTTGAGCAGATATCTCCTTACATTCGGCCGGAATTGCAAGACGTTTGTGCATCTTCAATATTGGTCGCGGTCAATGTCAAAAAGCCCTTATCTGCAATATAGGTGTTTCTGCGTGCTGCGCCGGCCCAAAGAGTGCCCGGCTGAAAACGACAACGCAGGCATGTCGGGTGCCACTGTCTGCACCTGCACAGAAAGTTTTGAGCAGATATCTCCTTCCGTTCTGCCGGAATTGAAAGAAGATTGTGCATCTTCTATGTTCGTCGCGGTCAATGGCAAAAGGCGCTTATCTTCAATCTAGGTGTTTCTGCGTGCTGCTCCGGCCCAAAGAGTGCCCGGCGGAAAACGACAACGCAGGCATGTCGGGTGCCACTGTCTACACCTGCACAGAAAGTTTTGAGCAGATATCTCCTTCCTTTCGGCCAGAATTGAAAGAAGATTGTGCATCTTCAATGTAGGTCGCGGTCAATGACAAAAAGGCGCTTATCTTCAATCTAGGTGTTTCTGCGTGCTGCGCCGGCCCAAAGAGTGCCCGGCGGAAAACGACAACGCAGGCATGTCGGGTGCCACTGTCTGCACCTGCACAGAAAGTTTTGAGCAGATATCTCCTTCCGTTCTGCCGGAATTGAAAGAAGATTGTGCATCTTCTATGTTCGTCGCGGTCAATGGCAAAAGGCGCTTATCTTCAATCTAGGTGTTTCTGCGTGCTGCTCCGGCGCAAAGAGTGCCCGGCGGAAAACGACAACGCAGGCATGTCGGGTGCCACTGTCTGCACCTGCACAGAAAGTTTTGAGCAGATATCTTCTTTCGTTCGGCCGGAATTGCAAGACGTTTGTGCATCTTCAATATTGGTCGCGGTCAATGTCAAAAAGCCCTTATCTGCAATCTAGGTGTTTCTGCGTGCTGCGCCGGCCCAAAGAGTGCCCGGCTGAAAACGACAACGCAGGCATGTCGGGTGCCACTGTCTGCACCTGCACAGAAAGTTTTGAGCAGATATCTCCTTCCGTTCTGCCGGAATTGAAAGAAGATTGTGCATCTTCTATGTTCGTCGCGGTCAATGGCAAAAGGCGCTTATCTTCAATCTAGGTGTTTCTGCATGCTGCTCCGGCCCAAAGAGTGCCCGGCGGAAAACGACAAAGCAGGCATGTCGGGTGCCACTGTCTACACCTGCACAGAAAGTTTTGAGCAGATATCTCCTTCCTTTCGGCCGGAATTGAAAGAAGATTGTGCATCTTCAATGTAGGTCGCGGTCAATGACAAAAAGGCGCTTATCTTCAATCTAGGTGTTTCTGCGTGCTGCGCCGGCCCAAAGAGTGCCCGGCTGAAAACGACAACGCAGGCATGTCGGGTGCCACTGTCTGCACCTGCACAGAAAGTTTTGAGCAGATATCTCCTTCCTTTCGGCCGGAATTGAAAGAAGATTGTGCATCTTCAATGTAGGTCGCGGTCAATGACAAAAAGGCGCTTATCTTCAATCTAGGTGTTTCTGCGTGCTGCGCCGGCCCAAAGAGTGCCCGGCGGAAAACGACAACGCAGGCATGTCGGGTGCCACTGTCTGCACCTGCACAGAAAGTTTTGAGCAGATATCTTCTTTCGTTCGGCCGGAATTGCAAGACGTTTGTGCATCTTCAATAGTGGTCGCGGTCAATGTCAAAAAGCCCTTATCTGCAATCTAGGTGTTTCTGCGTGCTGCGCCGGCCCAAAGAGTGCCCGGCTGAAAACGACAACGCAGGCATGTCGGGTGCCACTGTCTGCATCTGCACAGAAAGGTTTGAGCAGATATCTCCTTCCGTTCGGCCGGAATTGAAAGAAGATTGTGCATCTTCTATGTTCGTCGCGGTCATTGGCAAAAGGCGCTTATCTTCAATCTAGGTGTTTCTGCGTGCTGCTCCGGCCCAAAGAGTGCCCGGCGGAAAACGACAACGCAGGCATGTCGGGTGCCACTGTCTACACCTGCACAGAAAGTTTTGAGCAGATATCTCCTTACATTCGGCCGGAATTGCAAGACGTTTGTGCATCTTCAATATTGGTCGCGGTCAATGTCAAAAAGCCCTTATCTGCAATATAGGTGTTTCTGCGTGCTGCGCCGGCCCAAAGAGTGCCCGGCTGAAAACGACAACGCAGGCATGTCGGGTGCCACTGTCTGCACCTGCACAGAAAGTTTTGAGCAGATATCTCCTTCCGTTCTGCCGGAATTGAAAGAAGATTGTGCATCTTCTATGTTCGTCGCGGTCAATGGCAAAAGGCGCTTATCTTCAATCTAGGTGTTTCTGCGTGCTGCTCCGGCCCAAAGAGTGCCCGGCGGAAAACGACAACGCAGGCATGTCGGGTGCCACTGTCTACACCTGCACAGAAAGTTTTGAGCAGATATCTCCTTCCTTTCGGCCAGAATTGAAAGAAGATTGTGCATCTTCAATGTAGGTCGCGGTCAATGACAAAAAGGCGCTTATCTTCAATCTAGGTGTTTCTGCGTGCTGCGCCGGCCCAAAGAGTGCCCGGCGGAAAACGACAACGCAGGCATGTCGGGTGCCACTGTCTGCACCTGCACAGAAAGTTTTGAGCAGATATCTCCTTCCGTTCTGCCGGAATTGAAAGAAGATTGTGCATCTTCTATGTTCGTCGCGGTCAATGGCAAAAGGCGCTTATCTTCAATCTAGGTGTTTCTGCGTGCTGCTCCGGCGCAAAGAGTGCCCGGCGGAAAACGACAACGCAGGCATGTCGGGTGCCACTGTCTGCACCTGCACAGAAAGTTTTGAGCAGATATCTCCTTCCATTCGGCCGGAATTGCAAGACGTTTGTGCATCTTCTATGTTCGTCGCGGTCAATGGCAAAAGGCGCTTATCTTCAATCTAGGTGTTTCTGCGTGCTGCGCCGGCCCAAAGAGTGCCCGGCGGAAAACGACAACGCAGGCATGTTGGGTGCCACTGTCTGCACCTGCACAGAAAGTTTTGAGCAGATATCTTCTTTCGTTCGGCCGGAATTGCAAGACGTTTGTGCATCTTCAATATTGGTCGCGGTCAATGTCAAAAAGCCCTTATCTGCAATCTAGGTGTTTCTGCGTGCTGCGCCGGCCCAAAGAGTGCCCGGCTGAAAACGACAACGCAGGCATGTCGGGTGCCACTGTCTGCACCTGCACAGAAAGTTTTGAGCAGATATCTTCTTTCGTTCGGCCGGAATTGCAAGACGTTTGTGCATCTTCAATATTGGTCGCGGTCAATGTCAAAAAGCCCTTATCTGCAATCTAGGTGTTTCTGCGTGCTGCGCCGGCCCAAAGAGTGCCCGGCTGAAAACGACAACGCAGGCATGTCGGGTGCCACTGTCTGCACCTGCACAGAAAGTTTTGAGCAGATATCTCCTTCCGTTCTGCCGGAATTGAAAGAAGATTGTGCATCTTCTATGTTCGTCGCGGTCAATGGCAAAAGGCGCTTATCTTCAATCTAGGTGTTTCTGCGTGCTGCTCCGGCCCAAAGAGTGCCCGGCGGAAAACGACAACGCAGGCATGTCGGGTGCCACTGTCTACACCTGCACAGAAAGTTTTGAGCAGATATCTCCTTCCTTTCGGCCGGAATTGAAAGAAGATTGTGCATCTTCAATGTAGGTCGCGGTCAATGACAAAAAGGCGCTTATCTTCAATCTAGGTGTTTCTGCGTGCTGTGCCGGCCCAAAGAGTGCCCGGCTGAAAACGACAACGCAGGCATGTCGGGTGCCACTGTCTGCACCTGCACAGAAAGTTTTGAGCAGATATCTCCTTCCGTTCTGCCGGAATTGAAAGAAGATTGTGCATCTTCTATGTTCGTCGCGGTCAATGGCAAAAGGCGCTTATCTTCAATCTAGGTGTTTCTGCGTGCTGCTCCGGCCCAAAGAGTGCCCGGCGGAAAACGACAACGCAGGCATGTCGGGTGCCACTGTCTACACCTGCACAGAAAGTTTTGAGCAGATATCTCCTTTCATTCGGCCGGAATTGCAAGACGTTTGTGCATCTTCAATATTGGTCGCGGTCAATGTCAAAAAGCCCTTATCTGCAATCTAGGTGTTTCTGCGTGCTGCGCCGGCCCAAAGAGTGCCCGGCTGAAAACGACAACGCAGGCATGTCGGGTGCCACTGTCTGCACCTGCACAGAAAGGTTTGAGCAGATATCTCCTTCCGTTCGGCCGGAATTGAAAGAAGATTGTGCATCTTCTATGTTCGTCGCGGTCAATGGCAAAAGGCGCTTATCTTCAATCTAGGTGTTTCTGCGTGCTGCTCCGGCCCAAAGAGTGCCCGGCGGAAAACGACAACGCAGGCATGTCGGGTGCCACTGTCTACACCTGCACAGAAAGTTTTGAGCAGATATCTCCTTCCTTTCGGCCGGAATTGAAAGAAGATTGTGCATCTTCAATGTAGGTCGCGGTCAATGACAAAAAGGCGCTTATCTTCAATCTAGGTGTTTCTGCGTGCTGCTCCGGCCCAAAGAGTGCCCGGCGGAAAACGACAACGCAGGCATGTCGGGTGCCACTGTCTGCACCTGCACAGAAAGTTTTGAGCAGATATCTTCTTTCGTTCGGCCGGAATTGCAAGACGTTTGTGCATCTTCAATATTGGTCGCGGTCAATGTCAAAAAGCCCTTATCTGCAATCTAGGTGTTTCTGCGTGCTGCGCCGGCCCAAAGAGTGCCCGGCTGAAAACGACAACGCAGGCATGTCGGGTGCCACTGTCTGCATCTGCACAGAAAAGTTTGAGCAGATATCTCCTTCCGTTCGGCCGGAATTGAAAGACGTTTGTGCATCTTCTATTTTCGTCGCGGTCAATGGCAAAAGGCGCTTATCTTCAATCTAGGTGTTTCTGCGTGCTGCTCCGGCCCAAAGAGTGCCCGGCGGAAAACGACAACGCAGGCATGTCGGGTGCCACTGTCTGCACCTGCACAGAAAGTTTTGAGCAGATATCTTCTTTCGTTCGGCCGGAATTGCAAGACGTTTGTGCATCTTCAATATTGGTCGCGGTCAATGTCAAAAAGCCCTTATCTGCAATCTAGGTGTTTCTGCGTGCTGCGCCGGCCCAAAGAGTGCCCGGCTGAAAACGACAACGCAGGCATGTCGGATGCCACTGTCTGCACCTGCACAGAAAGGTTTGAGCAGATATCTCCTTCCGTTCGGCCGGAATTGAAAGAAGATTGTGCATCTTCTATGTTCGTCGCGGTCAATGGCAAAAGGCGCTTATCTTCAATCTAGGTGTTTCTGCGTGCTGCTCCGGCCCAAAGAGTGCCCGGCGGAAAACGACAACGCAGGCATGTCGGGTGCCACTGTCTACACCTGCACAGAAAGTTTTGAGCAGATATCTCCTTCCTTTCGGCCGGAATTGAAAGAAGATTGTGCATCTTCAATGTAGGTCGCGGTCAATGACAAAAAGGCGCTTATCTTCAATCTAGGTGTTTCTGCGTGCTGCTCCGGCCCAAAGAGTGCCCGGCGGAAAACGACAACGCAGGCATGTCGGGTGCCACTGTCTGCACCTGCACAGAAAGTTTTGAGCAGATATCTCCTTCCTTTCGGCCGGAATTGAAAGAAGATTGTGCATCTTCTAGGTGCCACTGTCTGCACCTGCACAGAAAGTTTTGAGCAGATATCTTCTTTCGTTCGGCCGGAATTGCAAGACGTTTGTGCATCTTCAATATTGGTCGCGGTCAATGGCAAAAGGCGCTTATCTTCAATCTAGGTGTTTCTGCGTGCTGCTCCGGCCCAAAGAGTGCCCGGCGGAAAACGACAACGCAGGCATGTCGGGTGCCACTGTCTACACCTGCACCGAAAGTTTTGAGCAGATATCTCCTTCCTTTCGGCCGGAATTGAAAGAAGATTGTGCATCTTCAATGTAGGTCGCGGTCAATGGCAAAAAGGCGCTTATCTTCAATCTAGGTGTTTCTGCGTGCTGCTCCGGCCCAAAGAGTGCCCGGCGGAAAACGACAACGCAGGCATGTCGGGTGCCACTGTCTGCACCTGCACAGAAAGTTTTGAGCAGATATCTTCTTTCGTTCTGCCGGAATTGCAAGACGTTTGTGCATCTTCAATATTGGTCGCGGTCAATGTCAAAAAGCCCTTATCTGCAATCTAGGTGTTTCTGCGTGCTGCGCCGGCCCAAAGAGAGCCCGGCTGAAAACGACAACGCAGGCATGTCGGGTGCCAATGTCTGCACCTGCACAGAAAGTTTTGAGCAGATATCTTCTTTCGTTCGGCCGGAATTGCAAGACGTTTGTGCATCTTCAATATTGGTCGCGGTCAATGTCAAAAAGCCCTTATCTGCAATCTAGGTGTTTCTGCGTGCTGCGCCGGCCCAAAGAGTGCCCGGCTGAAAACGACAACGCAGGCATGTCGGGTGCCACTGTCTGCACCTGCACAGAAAGTTTTGAGCAGATATCTCCTTCCGTTCTGCCGGAATTGAAAGAAGATTGTGCATCTTCTATGTTCGTCGCGGTCAATGGCAAAAGGCGCTTATCTTCAATCTAGGTGTTTCTGCGTGCTGCTCCGGCCCAAAGAGTGCCCGGCGGAAAACGACAACGCAGGCATGTCGGGTGCCACTGTCTACACCTGCACAGAAAGTTTTGAGCAGATATCTCCTTCCTTTCGGCCGGAATTGAAAGAAGATTGTGCATCTTCAATGTAGGTCGCGGTCAATGACAAAAAGGCGCTTATCTTCAATCTAGGTGTTTCTGCGTGCTGTGCCGGCCCAAAGAGTGCCCGGCTGAAAACGACAACGCAGGCATGTCGGGTGCCACTGTCTGCACCTGCACAGAAAGGTTTGAGCAGATATCTCCTTCCGTTCGGCCGGAATTGAAAGAAGATTGTGCATCTTCTATGTTCGTCGCGGTCAATGGCAAAAGGCGCTTATCTTCAATCTAGGTGTTTCTGCGTGCTGCTCCGGCCCAAAGAGTGCCCGGCGGAAAACGACAACGCAGGCATGTCGGGTGCCACTGTCTACACCTGCACAGAAAGTTTTGAGCAGATATCTCCTTTCATTCGGCCGGAATTGCAAGACGTTTGTGCATCTTCAATATTGGTCGCGGTCAATGTCAAAAAGCCCTTATCTGCAATCTAGGTGTTTCTGCGTGCTGCGCCGGCCCAAAGAGTGCCCGGCTGAAAACGACAACGCAGGCATGTCGGGTGCCACTGTCTGCACCTGCACAGAAAGTTTTGAGCAGATATCTCCTTCCGTTCTGCCGGAATTGAAAGAAGATTGTGCATCTTCTATGTTCGTCGCGGTCAATGGCAAAAGGCGCTTATCTTCAATCTAGGTGTTTCTGCGTGCTGCTCCGGCCCAAAGAGTGCCCGGCGGAAAACGACAACGCAGGCATGTCGGGTGCCACTGTCTACACCTGCACAGAAAGTTTTGAGCAGATATCTCCTTCCTTTCGGCCGGAATTGAAAGAAGATCGTGCATCTTCAATGTAGGTCGCGGTCAATGACAAAAAGGCGCTTATCTTCAATCTAGGTGTTTCTGCGTGCTGCGCCGGCCCAAAGAGTGCCCGGCTGAAAACGACAACGCAGGCATGTCGGGTTCCACTGTCTGCACCTGCACAGAAAGTTTTGAGCAGATATCTCCTTCCGTTCTGCCGGAATTGAAAGAAGATTGTGCATCTTCTATGTTCGTCGCGGTCAATGGCAAAAGGCGCTTATCTTCAATCTAGGTATTTCTGCGTGCTGCTCCGGCCCAAAGAGTGCCCGGCGGAAAACGACAACGCAGGCATGTCGGGTGCCACTGTCTGCACCTGCACAGAAAGTTTTGAGCAGATATCTTCTTTCGTTCGGCCGGAATTGCAAGACGTTTGTGCATCTTCAATATTGGTCGCGGTCATTGTCAAAAAGCCCTTATCTGCAATCTAGGTGTTTCTGCGTGCTGCGCCGGCCCAAAGAGTGCCCGGCTGAAAACGACAACGCAGGCATGTCGGGTGCCACTGTCTGCACCTGCACAGAAAGGTTTGAGCAGATATCTCCTTCCGTTCGGCCGGAATTGAAAGAAGATTGTGCATCTTCTATGTTCGTCGCGGTCAATGGCAAAAGGCGCTTATCTTCAATCTAGGTGTTTCTGCGTGCTGCTCCGGCCCAAAGAGTGCCCGGCGGAAAACGACAACGCAGGCATGTCGGGTGCCACTGTCTACACCTGCAAAGAAAGTTTTGAGCAGATATCTCCTTCCATTCGGCCGGAATTGCAAGACGTTTGTGCATCTTCTATCTTCGTCGCGGTCAATGGCAAAAGGCGCTTATCTTCAATCTAGGTGTTTCTGCGTGCTGCGCCGGCCCAAAGAGTGCCCGGCGGAAAACGACAACGCAGGCATGTTGGGTGCCACTGTCTGCACCTGCACAGAAAGTTTTGAGCAGATATCTTCTTTCGTTCGGCCGGAATTGCAAGACGTTTGTGCATCTTCAATATTGGTCGCGGTCAATGTCAAAAAGCCCTTATCTGCAATCTAGGTGTTTCTGCGTGCTGCGCCGGCCCAAAGAGTGCCCGGCTGAAAACGACAACGCAGGCATGTCGGGTGCCACTGTCTGCACCTGCACAGAAAGTTTTGAGCAGATATCTTCTTTCGTTCGGCCGGAATTGCAAGACGTTTGTGCATCTTCAATATTGGTCGCGGTCAATGTCAAAAAGCCCTTATCTGCAATCTAGGTGTTTCTGCGTGCTGCGCCGGCCCAAAGAGTGCCCGGCTGAAAACGACAACGCAGGCATGTCGGGTGCCACTGTCTGCACCTGCACAGAAAGTTTTGAGCAGATATCTCCTTCCGTTCTGCCGGAATTGAAAGAAGATTGTGCATCTTCTATGTTCGTCGCGGTCAATGGCAAAAGGCGCTTATCTTCAATCTAGGTGTTTCTGCGTGCTGCTCCGGCCCAAAGAGTGCCCGGCGGAAAACGACAACGCAGGCATGTCGGGTGCCACTGTCTACACCTGCACAGAAAGTTTTGAGCAGATATCTCCTTCCTTTCGGCCGGAATTGAAAGAAGATTGTGCATCTTCAATGTAGGTCGCGGTCAATGACAAAAAGGCGCTTATCTTCAATCTAGGTGTTTCTGCGTGCTGTGCCGGCCCAAAGAGTGCCCGGCTGAAAACGACAACGCAGGCATGTCGGGTGCCACTGTCTGCACCTGCACAGAAAGTTTTGAGCAGATATCTCCTTCCGTTCTGCCGGAATTGAAAGAAGATTGTGCATCTTCTATGTTCGTCGCGGTCAATGGCAAAAGGCGCTTATCTTCAATCTAGGTGTTTCTGCGTGCTGCTCCGGCCCAAAGAGTGCCCGGCGGAAAACGACAACGCAGGCATGTCGGGTGCCACTGTCTACACCTGCACAGAAAGTTTTGAGCAGATATCTCCTTTCATTCGGCCGGAATTGCAAGACGTTTGTGCATCTTCAATATTGGTCGCGGTCAATGTCAAAAAGCCCTTATCTGCAATCTAGGTGTTTCTGCGTGCTGCGCCGGCCCAAAGAGTGCCCGGCTGAAAACGACAACGCAGGCATGTCGGGTGCCACTGTCTGCACCTGCACAGAAAGGTTTGAGCAGATATCTCCTTCCGTTCGGCCGGAATTGAAAGAAGATTGTGCATCTTCTATGTTCGTCGCGGTCAATGGCAAAAGGCGCTTATCTTCAATCTAGGTGTTTCTGCGTGCTGCTCCGGCCCAAAGAGTGCCCGGCGGAAAACGACAACGCAGGCATGTCGGGTGCCACTGTCTACACCTGCACAGAAAGTTTTGAGCAGATATCTCCTTCCTTTCGGCCGGAATTGAAAGAAGATTGTGCATCTTCAATGTAGGTCGCGGTCAATGACAAAAAGGCGCTTATCTTCAATCTAGGTGTTTCTGCGTGCTGCTCCGGCCCAAAGAGTGCCCGGCGGAAAACGACAATGCAGGCATGTCGGGTGCCACTGTCTGCACCTGCACAGAAAGTTTTGAGCAGATATCTTCTTTCGTTCGGCCGGAATTGCAAGACGTTTGTGCATCTTCAATATTGGTCGCGGTCAATGTCAAAAAGCCCTTATCTGCAATCTAGGTGTTTCTGCGTGCTGCGCCGGCCCAAAGAGTGCCCGGCTGAAAACGACAACGCAGGCATGTCGGGTGCCACTGTCTGCATCTGCACAGAAAAGTTTGAGCAGATATCTCCTTCCGTTCGGCCGGAATTGAAAGACGTTTGTGCATCTTCTATTTTCGTCGCGGTCAATGGCAAAAGGCGCTTATCTTCAATCTAGGTGTTTCTGCGTGCTGCTCCGGCCCAAAGAGTGCCCGGCGGAAAACGACAACGCAGGCATGTCGGGTGCCACTGTCTGCACCTGCACAGAAAGTTTTGAGCAGATATCTTCTTTCGTTCGGCCGGAATTGCAAGACGTTTGTGCATCTTCAATATTGGTCGCGGTCAATGTCAAAAAGCCCTTATCAGCAATCTAGGTGTTTCTGCGTGCTGCGCCGGCCCAAAGAGTGCCCGGCTGAAAACGACAACGCAGGCATGTCGGGTGCCACTGTCTGCACCTGCACAGAAAGTTTTGAGCAGATATCTCCTTCCGTTCTGCCGGAATTGAAAGAAGATTGTGCATCTTCTATGTTCGTCGCGGTCAATGGCAAAAGGCGCTTATCTTCAATCTAGGTGTTTCTGCGTGCTGCTCCGGCCCAAAGAGTGCCCGGCGGAAAACGACAACGCAGGCATGTCGGGTGCCACTGTCTACACCTGCACAGAAAGTTTTGAGCAGATATCTCCTTCCTTTCGGCCGGAATTGAAAGAAGATCGTGCATCTTCAATGTAGGTCGCGGTCAATGACAAAAAGGCGCTTATCTTCAATCTAGGTGTTTCTGCGTGCTGCGCCGGCCCAAAGAGTGCCCGGCTGAAAACGACAACGCAGGCATGTCGGGTGCCACTGTCTGCACCTGCACAGAAAGTTTTGAGCAGATATCTCCTTCCGTTCTGCCGGAATTGAAAGAAGATTGTGCATCTTCTATGTTCGTCGCGGTCAATGGCAAAAGGCGCTTATCTTCAATCTAGGTATTTCTGCGTGCTGCTCCGGCCCAAAGAGTGCCCGGCGGAAAACGACAACGCAGGCATGTCGGGTGCCACTGTCTGCACCTGCACAGAAAGTTTTGAGCAGATATCTTCTTTCGTTCGGCCGGAATTGCAAGACGTTTGTGCATCTTCAATATTGGTCGCGGTCATTGTCAAAAAGCCCTTATCTGCAATCTAGGTGTTTCTGCGTGCTGCGCCGGCCCAAAGAGTGCCCGGCTGAAAACGACAACGCAGGCATGTCGGGTGCCACTGTCTGCACCTGCACAGAAAGGTTTGAGCAGATATCTCCTTCCGTTCGGCCGGAATTGAAAGAAGATTGTGCATCTTCTATGTTCGTCGCGGTCAATGGCAAAAGGCGCTTATCTTCAATCTAGGTGTTTCTGCGTGCTGCTCCGGCCCAAAGAGTGCCCGGCGGAAAACGACAACGCAGGCATGTCGGGTGCCACTGTCTACACCTGCACAGAAAGTTTTGAGCAGATATCTCCTTCCTTTCGGCCGGAATTGAAAGAAGATTGTGCATCTTCAATGTAGGTCGCGGTCAATGACAAAAAGGCGCTTATCTTCAATCTAGGTGTTTCTGCGTGCTGCTCCGGCCCAAAGAGTGCCCGGCGGAAAACGACAACGCAGGCATGTCGGGTGCCACTGTCTGCACCTGCACAGAAAGTTTTGAGCAGATATCTTCTTTCGTTCGGCCGGAATTGCAAGACGTTTGTGCATCTTCAATATTGGTCGCGGTCAATGTCAAAAAGCCCTTATCTGCAATCTATGTGTTTCTGCGTGCTGCGCCGGCCCAAAGAGTGCCCGGCTGAAAACGACAACGCAGGCATGTCGGGTGCCACTGTCTGCATCTGCACAGAAAAGTTTGAGCAGATATCTCCTTCCGTTCGGCCGGAATTGAAAGACGTTTGTGCATCTTCTATTTTCGTCGCGGTCAATGGCAAAAGGCGCTTATCTTCAATCTAGGTGTTTCTGCGTGCTGCTCCGGCCCAAAGAGTGCCCGGCGGAAAACGACAACGCAGGCATGTCGGGTGCCACTGTCTACACCTGCACAGAAAGTTTTGAGCAGATATCTCCTTCCTTTCGGCCGGAATTGAAAGAAGATTGTGCATCTTCAATGTAGGTCGCGGTCAATGACAAAAAGGCGCTTATCTTCAATCTAGGTGTTTCTGCGTGCTGCGCCGGCCCAAAGAGTGCCCGGCGGAAAACGACAACGCAGGCATGTCGGGTGCCACTGTCTGCACCTGCACAGAAAGTTTTGAGCAGATATCTTCTTTCGTTCGGCCGGAATTGCAAGACGTTTGTGCATCTTCAATATTGGTCGCGGTCAATGTCAAAAAGCCCTTATCTGCAATCTAGGTGTTTCTGCGTGCTGCGCCGGCCCAAAGAGTGCCCGGCTGAAAACGACAACGCAGGCATGTCGGGTGCCACTGTCTGCACCTGCACAGAAAGTTTTGAGCAGATATCTCCTTCCGTTCTGCCGGAATTGAAAGAAGATTGTGCATCTTCTATGTTCGTCGCGGTCAATGGCAAAAGGCGCTTATCTTCAATCTAGGTGTTTCTGCATGCTGCTCCGGCCCAAAGAGTGCCCGGCGGAAAACGACAAAGCAGGCATGTCGGGTGCCACTGTCTACACCTGCACAGAAAGTTTTGAGCAGATATCTCCTTCCTTTCGGCCGGAATTGAAAGAAGATTGTGCATCTTCAATGTAGGTCGCGGTCAATGACAAAAAGGCGCTTATCTTCAATCTAGGTGTTTCTGCGTGCTGCGCCGGCCCAAAGAGTGCCCGGCTGAAAACGACAACGCAGGCATGTCGGGTGCCACTGTCTGCACCTGCACAGAAAGTTTTGAGCAGATATCTCCTTCCTTTCGGCCGGAATTGAAAGAAGATTGTGCATCTTCAATGTAGGTCGCGGTCAATGACAAAAAGGCGCTTATCTTCAATCTAGGTGTTTCTGCGTGCTGCGCCGGCCCAAAGAGTGCCCGGCGGAAAACGACAACGCAGGCATGTCGGGTGCCACTGTCTGCACCTGCACAGAAAGTTTTGAGCAGATATCTTCTTTCGTTCGGCCGGAATTGCAAGACGTTTGTGCATCTTCAATAGTGGTCGCGGTCAATGTCAAAAAGCCCTTATCTGCAATCTAGGTGTTTCTGCGTGCTGCGCCGGCCCAAAGAGTGCCCGGCTGAAAACGACAACGCAGGCATGTCGGGTGCCACTGTCTGCATCTGCACAGAAAGGTTTGAGCAGATATCTCCTTCCGTTCGGCCGGAATTGAAAGAAGATTGTGCATCTTCTATGTTCGTCGCGGTCATTGGCAAAAGGCGCTTATCTTCAATCTAGGTGTTTCTGCGTGCTGCTCCGGCCCAAAGAGTGCCCGGCGGAAAACGACAACGCAGGCATGTCGGGTGCCACTGTCTACACCTGCACAGAAAGTTTTGAGCAGATATCTCCTTCCTTTCGGCCGGAATTGAAAGAAGATTGTGCATCTTCAATGTAGGTCGCGGTCAATGACAAAAAGGCGCTTATCTTCAATCTAGGTGTTTCTGCGTGCTGCTCCGGCCCAAAGAGTGCCCGGCGGAAAACGACAACGCAGGCATGTCGGGTGCCACTGTCTGCACCTGCACAGAAAGTTTTGAGCAGATATCTCCTTCCTTTCGGCCGGAATTGAAAGAAGATTGTGCATCTTCTAGGTGCCACTGTCTGCACCTGCACAGAAAGTTTTGAGCAGATATCTTCTTTCGTTCGGCCGGAATTGCAAGACGTTTGTGCATCTTCAATATTGGTCGCGGTCAATGGCAAAAGGCGCTTATCTTCAATCTAGGTGTTTCTGCGTGCTGCTCCGGCCCAAAGAGTGCCCGGCGGAAAACGACAACGCAGGCATGTCGGGTGCCACTGTCTACACCTGCACCGAAAGTTTTGAGCAGATATCTCCTTCCTTTCGGCCGGAATTGAAAGAAGATTGTGCATCTTCAATGTAGGTCGCGGTCAATGGCAAAAAGGCGCTTATCTTCAATCTAGGTGTTTCTGCGTGCTGCTCCGGCCCAAAGAGTGCCCGGCGGAAAACGACAACGCAGGCATGTCGGGTGCCACTGTCTGCACCTGCACAGAAAGTTTTGAGCAGATATCTTCTTTCGTTCTGCCGGAATTGCAAGACGTTTGTGCATCTTCAATATTGGTCGCGGTCAATGTCAAAAAGCCCTTATCTGCAATCTAGGTGTTTCTGCGTGCTGCGCCGGCCCAAAGAGTGCCCGGCTGAAAACGACAACGCAGGCATGTCGGGTGCCAATGTCTGCACCTGCACAGAAAGTTTTGAGCAGATATCTTCTTTCGTTCGGCCGGAATTGCAAGACGTTTGTGCATCTTCAATATTGGTCGCGGTCAATGTCAAAAAGCCCTTATCTGCAATCTAGGTGTTTCTGCGTGCTGCGCCGGCCCAAAGAGTGCCCGGCTGAAAACGACAACGCAGGCATGTCGGGTGCCACTGTCTGCACCTGCACAGAAAGTTTTGAGCAGATATCTCCTTCCGTTCTGCCGGAATTGAAAGAAGATTGTGCATCTTCTATGTTCGTCGCGGTCAATGGCAAAAGGCGCTTATCTTCAATCTAGGTGTTTCTGCGTGCTGCTCCGGCCCAAAGAGTGCCCGGCGGAAAACGACAACGCAGGCATGTCGGGTGCCACTGTCTACACCTGCACAGAAAGTTTTGAGCAGATATCTCCTTCCTTTCGGCCGGAATTGAAAGAAGATTGTGCATCTTCAATGTAGGTCGCGGTCAATGACAAAAAGGCGCTTATCTTCAATCTAGGTGTTTCTGCGTGCTGTGCCGGCCCAAAGAGTGCCCGGCTGAAAACGACAACGCAGGCATGTCGGGTGCCACTGTCTGCACCTGCACAGAAAGGTTTGAGCAGATATCTCCTTCCGTTCGGCCGGAATTGAAAGAAGATTGTGCATCTTCTATGTTCGTCGCGGTCAATGGCAAAAGGCGCTTATCTTCAATCTAGGTGTTTCTGCGTGCTGCTCCGGCCCAAAGAGTGCCCGGCGGAAAACGACAACGCAGGCATGTCGGGTGCCACTGTCTACACCTGCACAGAAAGTTTTGAGCAGATATCTCCTTTCATTCGGCCGGAATTGCAAGACGTTTGTGCATCTTCAATATTGGTCGCGGTCAATGTCAAAAAGCCCTTATCTGCAATATAGGTGTTTCTGCGTGCTGCGCCGGCCCAAAGAGTGCCCGGCTGAAAACGACAACGCAGGCATGTCGGGTGCCACTGTCTGCACCTGCACAGAAAGTTTTGAGCAGATATCTCCTTCCGTTCTGCCGGAATTGAAAGAAGATTGTGCATCTTCTATGTTCGTCGCGGTCAATGGCAAAAGGCGCTTATCTTCAATCTAGGTGTTTCTGCGTGCTGCTCCGGCCCAAAGAGTGCCCGGCGGAAAACGACAACGCAGGCATGTCGGGTGCCACTGTCTACACCTGCACAGAAAGTTTTGAGCAGATATCTCCTTCCTTTCGGCCGGAATTGAAAGAAGATCGTGCATCTTCAATGTAGGTCGCGGTCAATGACAAAAAGGCGCTTATCTTCAATCTAGGTGTTTCTGCGTGCTGCGCCGGCCCAAAGAGTGCCCGGCTGAAAACGACAACGCAGGCATGTCGGGTTCCACTGTCTGCACCTGCACAGAAAGTTTTGAGCAGATATCTCCTTCCGTTCTGCCGGAATTGAAAGAAGATTGTGCATCTTCTATGTTCGTCGCGGTCAATGGCAAAAGGCGCTTATCTTCAATCTAGGTATTTCTGCGTGCTGCTCCGGCCCAAAGAGTGCCCGGCGGAAAACGACAACGCAGGCATGTCGGGTGCCACTGTCTGCACCTGCACAGAAAGTTTTGAGCAGATATCTTCTTTCGTTCGGCCGGAATTGCAAGACGTTTGTGCATCTTCAATATTGGTCGCGGTCATTGTCAAAAAGCCCTTATCTGCAATCTAGGTGTTTCTGCGTGCTGCGCCGGCCCAAAGAGTGCCCGGCTGAAAACGACAACGCAGGCATGTCGGGTGCCACTGTCTGCACCTGCACAGAAAGGTTTGAGCAGATATCTCCTTCCGTTCGGCCGGAATTGAAAGAAGATTGTGCATCTTCCATGTTCGTCGCGGTCAATGGCAAAAGGCGCTTATCTTCAATCTAGGTGTTTCTGCGTGCTGCTCCGGCCCAAAGAGTGCCCGGCGGAAAACGACAACGCAGGCATGTCGGGTGCCACTGTCTGCACCTGCAAAGAAAGTTTTGAGCAGATATCTCCTTCCATTCGGCCGGAATTGAAAGAAGATTGTGCATCTTCTATGTTCGTCGCGGTCAATGGCAAAAGGCGCTTATCTTCAATCTAGGTGTTTCTGCGTGCTGCTCCGGCCCAAAGAGTGCCCGGCGGAAAACGACAACGCAGGCATGTCGGGTGCCACTGTCTACACCTGCACAGAAAGTTTTGAGCAGATATCTCCTTCCTTTCGGCCGGAATTGAAAGAAGATTGTGCATCTTCAATGTAGGTCGCGGTCAATGACAAAAAGGCGCTTATCTTCAATCTAGGTGTTTCTGCGTGCTGTGCCGGCCCAAAGAGTGCCCGGCTGAAAACGACAACGCAGGCATGTCGGGTGCCACTGTCTGCACCTGCACAGAAAGGTTTGAGCAGATATCTCCTTCCGTTCTGCCGGAATTGAAAGAAGATTGTGCATCTTCTATGTTCGTCGCGGTCAATGGCAAAAGGCGCTTATCTTCAATCTAGGTGTTTCTGCGTGCTGCTCCGGCCCAAAGAGTGCCCGGCGGAAAACGACAACGCAGGCATGTCGGGTGCCACTGTCTACACCTGCACAGAAAGTTTTGAGCAGATATCTCCTTTCATTCGGCCGGAATTGCAAGACGTTTGTGCATCTTCAATATTGGTCGCGGTCAATGTCAAAAAGCCCTTATCTGCAATCTAGGTGTTTCTGCGTGCTGCGCCGGCCCAAAGAGTGCCCGGCTGAAAACGACAACGCAGGCATGTCGGGTGCCACTGTCTGCACCTGCACAGAAAGGTTTGAGCAGATATCTCCTTCCGTTCGGCCGGAATTGAAAGAAGATTGTGCATCTTCTATGTTCGTCGCGGTCAATGGCAAAAGGCGCTTATCTTCAATCTAGGTGTTTCTGCGTGCTGCTCCGGCCCAAAGAGTGCCCGGCGGAAAACGACAACGCAGGCATGTCGGGTGCCACTGTCTACACCTGCACAGAAAGTTTTGAGCAGATATCTCCTTCCTTTCGGCCGGAATTGAAAGAAGATTGTGCATCTTCAATGTAGGTCGCGGTCAATGACAAAAAGGCGCTTATCTTCAATCTAGGTGTTTCTGCGTGCTGCTCCGGCCCAAAGAGTGCCCGGCGGAAAACGACAACGCAGGCATGTCGGGTGCCACTGTCTGCACCTGCACAGAAAGTTTTGAGCAGATATCTTCTTTCGTTCGGCCGGAATTGCAAGACGTTTGTGCATCTTCAATATTGGTCGCGGTCAATGTCAAAAAGCCCTTATCTGCAATCTAGGTGTTTCTGCGTGCTGCGCCGGCCCAAAGAGTGCCCGGCTGAAAACGACAACGCAGGCATGTCGGGTGCCACTGTCTGCATCTGCACAGAAAAGTTTGAGCAGATATCTCCTTCCGTTCGGCCGGAATTGAAAGACGTTTGTGCATCTTCTATTTTCGTCGCGGTCAATGGCAAAAGGCGCTTATCTTCAATCTAGGTGTTTCTGCGTGCTGCTCCGGCCCAAAGAGTGCCCGGCGGAAAACGACAACGCAGGCATGTCGGGTGCCACTGTCTGCACCTGCACAGAAAGTTTTGAGCAGATATCTCCTTCCATTCGGCCGGAATTGCAAGACGTTTGTGCATCTTCTATGTTCGTCGCGGTCAATGGCAAAAGGCGCTTATCTTCAATCTAGGTGTTTCTGCGTGCTGCGCCGGCCCAAAGAGTGCCCGGCGGAAAACGACAACGCAGGCATGTTGGGTGCCACTGTCTGCACCTGCACAGAAAGTTTTGAGCAGATATCTTCTTTCGTTCGGCCGGAATTGCAAGACGTTTGTGCATCTTCAATATTGGTCGCGGTCAATGTCAAAAAGCCCTTATCTGCAATCTAGGTGTTTCTGCGTGCTGCGCCGGCCCAAAGAGTGCCCGGCTGAAAACGACAACGCAGGCATGTCGGGTGCCACTGTCTGCACCTGCACAGAAAGTTTTGAGCAGATATCTCCTTCCGTTCTGCCGGAATTGAAAGAAGATTGTGCATCTTCTATGTTCGTCGCGGTCAATGGCAAAAGGCGCTTATCTTCAATCTAGGTGTTTCTGCGTGCTGCTCCGGCCCAAAGAGTGCCCGGCGGAAAACGACAACGCAGGCATGTCGGGTGCCACTGTCTACACCTGCACAGAAAGTTTTGAGCAGATATCTCCTTCCTTTCGGCCGGAATTGAAAGAAGATCGTGCATCTTCAATGTAGGTCGCGGTCAATGACAAAAAGGCGCTTATCTTCAATCTAGGTGTTTCTGCGTGCTGCGCCGGCCCAAAGAGTGCCCGGCTGAAAACGACAACGCAGGCATGTCGGGTTCCACTGTCTGCACCTGCACAGAAAGTTTTGAGCAGATATCTCCTTCCGTTCTGCCGGAATTGAAAGAAGATTGTGCATCTTCTATGTTCGTCGCGGTCAATGGCAAAAGGCGCTTATCTTCAATCTAGGTATTTCTGCGTGCTGCTCCGGCCCAAAGAGTGCCCGGCGGAAAACGACAACGCAGGCATGTCGGGTGCCACTGTCTGCACCTGCACAGAAAGTTTTGAGCAGATATCTTCTTTCGTTCGGCCGGAATTGCAAGACGTTTGTGCATCTTCAATATTGGTCGCGGTCATTGTCAAAAAGCCCTTATCTGCAATCTAGGTGTTTCTGCGTGCTGCGCCGGCCCAAAGAGTGCCCGGCTGAAAACGACAACGCAGGCATGTCGGGTGCCACTGTCTGCACCTGCACAGAAAGGTTTGAGCAGATATCTCCTTCCGTTCGGCCGGAATTGAAAGAAGATTGTGCATCTTCTATGTTCGTCGCGGTCAATGGCAAAAGGCGCTTATCTTCAATCTAGGTGTTTCTGCGTGCTGCTCCGGCCCAAAGAGTGCCCGGCGGAAAACGACAACGCAGGCATGTCGGGTGCCACTGTCTACACCTGCAAAGAAAGTTTTGAGCAGATATCTCCTTCCATTCGGCCGGAATTGCAAGACGTTTGTGCATCTTCTATCTTCGTCGCGGTCAATGGCAAAAGGCGCTTATCTTCAATCTAGGTGTTTCTGCGTGCTGCGCCGGCCCAAAGAGTGCCCGGCGGAAAACGACAACGCAGGCATGTTGGGTGCCACTGTCTGCACCTGCACAGAAAGTTTTGAGCAGATATCTTCTTTCGTTCGGCCGGAATTGCAAGACGTTTGTGCATCTTCAATATTGGTCGCGGTCAATGTCAAAAAGCCCTTATCTGCAATCTAGGTGTTTCTGCGTGCTGCGCCGGCCCAAAGAGTGCCCGGCTGAAAACGACAACGCAGGCATGTCGGGTGCCACTGTCTGCACCTGCACAGAAAGTTTTGAGCAGATATCTTCTTTCGTTCGGCCGGAATTGCAAGACGTTTGTGCATCTTCAATATTGGTCGCGGTCAATGTCAAAAAGCCCTTATCTGCAATCTAGGTGTTTCTGCGTGCTGCGCCGGCCCAAAGAGTGCCCGGCTGAAAACGACAACGCAGGCATGTCGGGTGCCACTGTCTGCACCTGCACAGAAAGTTTTGAGCAGATATCTCCTTCCGTTCTGCCGGAATTGAAAGAAGATTGTGCATCTTCTATGTTCGTCGCGGTCAATGGCAAAAGGCGCTTATCTTCAATCTAGGTGTTTCTGCGTGCTGCTCCGGCCCAAAGAGTGCCCGGCGGAAAACGACAACGCAGGCATGTCGGGTGCCACTGTCTACACCTGCACAGAAAGTTTTGAGCAGATATCTCCTTCCTTTCGGCCGGAATTGAAAGAAGATTGTGCATCTTCAATGTAGGTCGCGGTCAATGACAAAAAGGCGCTTATCTTCAATCTAGGTGTTTCTGCGTGCTGTGCCGGCCCAAAGAGTGCCCGGCTGAAAACGACAACGCAGGCATGTCGGGTGCCACTGTCTGCACCTGCACAGAAAGTTTTGAGCAGATATCTCCTTCCGTTCTGCCGGAATTGAAAGAAGATTGTGCATCTTCTATGTTCGTCGCGGTCAATGGCAAAAGGCGCTTATCTTCAATCTAGGTGTTTCTGCGTGCTGCTCCGGCCCAAAGAGTGCCCGGCGGAAAACGACAACGCAGGCATGTCGGGTGCCACTGTCTACACCTGCACAGAAAGTTTTGAGCAGATATCTCCTTTCATTCGGCCGGAATTGCAAGACGTTTGTGCATCTTCAATATTGGTCGCGGTCAATGTCAAAAAGCCCTTATCTGCAATCTAGGTGTTTCTGCGTGCTGCGCCGGCCCAAAGAGTGCCCGGCTGAAAACGACAACGCAGGCATGTCGGGTGCCACTGTCTGCACCTGCACAGAAAGGTTTGAGCAGATATCTCCTTCCGTTCGGCCGGAATTGAAAGAAGATTGTGCATCTTCTATGTTCGTCGCGGTCAATGGCAAAAGGCGCTTATCTTCAATCTAGGTGTTTCTGCGTGCTGCTCCGGCCCAAAGAGTGCCCGGCGGAAAACGACAACGCAGGCATGTCGGGTGCCACTGTCTACACCTGCACAGAAAGTTTTGAGCAGATATCTCCTTCCTTTCGGCCGGAATTGAAAGAAGATTGTGCATCTTCAATGTAGGTCGCGGTCAATGACAAAAAGGCGCTTATCTTCAATCTAGGTGTTTCTGCGTGCTGCTCCGGCCCAAAGAGTGCCCGGCGGAAAACGACAACGCAGGCATGTCGGGTGCCACTGTCTGCACCTGCACAGAAAGTTTTGAGCAGATATCTTCTTTCGTTCGGCCGGAATTGCAAGACGTTTGTGCATCTTCAATATTGGTCGCGGTCAATGTCAAAAAGCCCTTATCTGCAATCTAGGTGTTTCTGCGTGCTGCGCCGGCCCAAAGAGTGCCCGGCTGAAAACGACAACGCAGGCATGTCGGGTGCCACTGTCTGCATCTGCACAGAAAAGTTTGAGCAGATATCTCCTTCCGTTCGGCCGGAATTGAAAGACGTTTGTGCATCTTCTATTTTCGTCGCGGTCAATGGCAAAAGGCGCTTATCTTCAATCTAGGTGTTTCTGCGTGCTGCTCCGGCCCAAAGAGTGCCCGGCGGAAAACGACAACGCAGGCATGTCGGGTGCCACTGTCTGCACCTGCACAGAAAGTTTTGAGCAGATATCTTCTTTCGTTCGGCCGGAATTGCAAGACGTTTGTGCATCTTCAATATTGGTCGCGGTCAATGTCAAAAAGCCCTTATCAGCAATCTAGGTGTTTCTGCGTGCTGCGCCGGCCCAAAGAGTGCCCGGCTGAAAACGACAACGCAGGCATGTCGGGTGCCACTGTCTGCACCTGCACAGAAAGTTTTGAGCAGATATCTCCTTCCGTTCTGCCGGAATTGAAAGAAGATTGTGCATCTTCTATGTTCGTCGCGGTCAATGGCAAAAGGCGCTTATCTTCAATCTAGGTGTTTCTGCGTGCTGCTCCGGCCCAAAGAGTGCCCGGCGGAAAACGACAACGCAGGCATGTCGGGTGCCACTGTCTACACCTGCACAGAAAGTTTTGAGCAGATATCTCCTTCCTTTCGGCCGGAATTGAAAGAAGATCGTGCATCTTCAATGTAGGTCGCGGTCAATGACAAAAAGGCGCTTATCTTCAATCTAGGTGTTTCTGCGTGCTGCGCCGGCCCAAAGAGTGCCCGGCTGAAAACGACAACGCAGGCATGTCGGGTGCCACTGTCTGCACCTGCACAGAAAGTTTTGAGCAGATATCTCCTTCCGTTCTGCCGGAATTGAAAGAAGATTGTGCATCTTCTATGTTCGTCGCGGTCAATGGCAAAAGGCGCTTATCTTCAATCTAGGTATTTCTGCGTGCTGCTCCGGCCCAAAGAGTGCCCGGCGGAAAACGACAACGCAGGCATGTCGGGTGCCACTGTCTGCACCTGCACAGAAAGTTTTGAGCAGATATCTTCTTTCGTTCGGCCGGAATTGCAAGACGTTTGTGCATCTTCAATATTGGTCGCGGTCATTGTCAAAAAGCCCTTATCTGCAATCTAGGTGTTTCTGCGTGCTGCGCCGGCCCAAAGAGTGCCCGGCTGAAAACGACAACGCAGGCATGTCGGGTGCCACTGTCTGCACCTGCACAGAAAGGTTTGAGCAGATATCTCCTTCCGTTCGGCCGGAATTGAAAGAAGATTGTGCATCTTCTATGTTCGTCGCGGTCAATGGCAAAAGGCGCTTATCTTCAATCTAGGTGTTTCTGCGTGCTGCTCCGGCCCAAAGAGTGCCCGGCGGAAAACGACAACGCAGGCATGTCGGGTGCCACTGTCTACACCTGCACAGAAAGTTTTGAGCAGATATCTCCTTCCTTTCGGCCGGAATTGAAAGAAGATTGTGCATCTTCAATGTAGGTCGCGGTCAATGACAAAAAGGCGCTTATCTTCAATCTAGGTGTTTCTGCGTGCTGCTCCGGCCCAAAGAGTGCCCGGCGGAAAACGACAACGCAGGCATGTCGGGTGCCACTGTCTGCACCTGCACAGAAAGTTTTGAGCAGATATCTTCTTTCGTTCGGCCGGAATTGCAAGACGTTTGTGCATCTTCAATATTGGTCGCGGTCAATGTCAAAAAGCCCTTATCTGCAATCTAGGTGTTTCTGCGTGCTGCGCCGGCCCAAAGAGTGCCCGGCTGAAAACGACAACGCAGGCATGTCGGGTGCCACTGTCTGCATCTGCACAGAAAAGTTTGAGCAGATATCTCCTTCCGTTCGGCCGGAATTGAAAGACGTTTGTGCATCTTCTATTTTCGTCGCGGTCAATGGCAAAAGGCGCTTATCTTCAATCTAGGTGTTTCTGCGTGCTGCTCCGGCCCAAAGAGTGCCCGGCGGAAAACGACAACGCAGGCATGTCGGGTGCCACTGTCTACACCTGCACAGAAAGTTTTGAGCAGATATCTCCTTCCTTTCGGCCGGAATTGAAAGAAGATTGTGCATCTTCAATGTAGGTCGCGGTCAATGACAAAAAGGCGCTTATCTTCAATCTAGGTGTTTCTGCGTGCTGCGCCGGCCCAAAGAGTGCCCGGCGGAAAACGACAACGCAGGCATGTCGGGTGCCACTGTCTGCACCTGCACAGAAAGTTTTGAGCAGATATCTTCTTTCGTTCGGCCGGAATTGCAAGACGTTTGTGCATCTTCAATATTGGTCGCGGTCAATGTCAAAAAGCCCTTATCTGCAATCTAGGTGTTTCTGCGTGCTGCGCCGGCCCAAAGAGTGCCCGGCTGAAAACGACAACGCAGGCATGTCGGGTGCCACTGTCTGCACCTGCACAGAAAGTTTTGAGCAGATATCTCCTTCCGTTCTGCCGGAATTGAAAGAAGATTGTGCATCTTCTATGTTCGTCGCGGTCAATGGCAAAAGGCGCTTATCTTCAATCTAGGTGTTTCTGCATGCTGCTCCGGCCCAAAGAGTGCCCGGCGGAAAACGACAAAGCAGGCATGTCGGGTGCCACTGTCTACACCTGCACAGAAAGTTTTGAGCAGATATCTCCTTCCTTTCGGCCGGAATTGAAAGAAGATTGTGCATCTTCAATGTAGGTCGCGGTCAATGACAAAAAGGCGCTTATCTTCAATCTAGGTGTTTCTGCGTGCTGCGCCGGCCCAAAGAGTGCCCGGCTGAAAACGACAACGCAGGCATGTCGGGTGCCACTGTCTGCACCTGCACAGAAAGTTTTGAGCAGATATCTCCTTCCTTTCGGCCGGAATTGAAAGAAGATTGTGCATCTTCAATGTAGGTCGCGGTCAATGACAAAAAGGCGCTTATCTTCAATCTAGGTGTTTCTGCGTGCTGCGCCGGCCCAAAGAGTGCCCGGCGGAAAACGACAACGCAGGCATGTCGGGTGCCACTGTCTGCACCTGCACAGAAAGTTTTGAGCAGATATCTTCTTTCGTTCGGCCGGAATTGCAAGACGTTTGTGCATCTTCAATAGTGGTCGCGGTCAATGTCAAAAAGCCCTTATCTGCAATCTAGGTGTTTCTGCGTGCTGCGCCGGCCCAAAGAGTGCCCGGCTGAAAACGACAACGCAGGCATGTCGGGTGCCACTGTCTGCATCTGCACAGAAAGGTTTGAGCAGATATCTCCTTCCGTTCGGCCGGAATTGAAAGAAGATTGTGCATCTTCTATGTTCGTCGCGGTCATTGGCAAAAGGCGCTTATCTTCAATCTAGGTGTTTCTGCGTGCTGCTCCGGCCCAAAGAGTGCCCGGCGGAAAACGACAACGCAGGCATGTCGGGTGCCACTGTCTACACCTGCACAGAAAGTTTTGAGCAGATATCTCCTTCCTTTCGGCCGGAATTGAAAGAAGATTGTGCATCTTCAATGTAGGTCGCGGTCAATGACAAAAAGGCGCTTATCTTCAATCTAGGTGTTTCTGCGTGCTGCTCCGGCCCAAAGAGTGCCCGGCGGAAAACGACAACGCAGGCATGTCGGGTGCCACTGTCTGCACCTGCACAGAAAGTTTTGAGCAGATATCTCCTTCCTTTCGGCCGGAATTGAAAGAAGATTGTGCATCTTCTAGGTGCCACTGTCTGCACCTGCACAGAAAGTTTTGAGCAGATATCTTCTTTCGTTCGGCCGGAATTGCAAGACGTTTGTGCATCTTCAATATTGGTCGCGGTCAATGGCAAAAGGCGCTTATCTTCAATCTAGGTGTTTCTGCGTGCTGCTCCGGCCCAAAGAGTGCCCGGCGGAAAACGACAACGCAGGCATGTCGGGTGCCACTGTCTACACCTGCACCGAAAGTTTTGAGCAGATATCTCCTTCCTTTCGGCCGGAATTGAAAGAAGATTGTGCATCTTCAATGTAGGTCGCGGTCAATGGCAAAAAGGCGCTTATCTTCAATCTAGGTGTTTCTGCGTGCTGCTCCGGCCCAAAGAGTGCCCGGCGGAAAACGACAACGCAGGCATGTCGGGTGCCACTGTCTGCACCTGCACAGAAAGTTTTGAGCAGATATCTTCTTTCGTTCTGCCGGAATTGCAAGACGTTTGTGCATCTTCAATATTGGTCGCGGTCAATGTCAAAAAGCCCTTATCTGCAATCTAGGTGTTTCTGCGTGCTGCGCCGGCCCAAAGAGTGCCCGGCTGAAAACGACAACGCAGGCATGTCGGGTGCCAATGTCTGCACCTGCACAGAAAGTTTTGAGCAGATATCTTCTTTCGTTCGGCCGGAATTGCAAGACGTTTGTGCATCTTCAATATTGGTCGCGGTCAATGTCAAAAAGCCCTTATCTGCAATCTAGGTGTTTCTGCGTGCTGCGCCGGCCCAAAGAGTGCCCGGCTGAAAACGACAACGCAGGCATGTCGGGTGCCACTGTCTGCACCTGCACAGAAAGTTTTGAGCAGATATCTCCTTCCGTTCTGCCGGAATTGAAAGAAGATTGTGCATCTTCTATGTTCGTCGCGGTCAATGGCAAAAGGCGCTTATCTTCAATCTAGGTGTTTCTGCGTGCTGCTCCGGCCCAAAGAGTGCCCGGCGGAAAACGACAACGCAGGCATGTCGGGTGCCACTGTCTACACCTGCACAGAAAGTTTTGAGCAGATATCTCCTTCCTTTCGGCCGGAATTGAAAGAAGATTGTGCATCTTCAATGTAGGTCGCGGTCAATGACAAAAAGGCGCTTATCTTCAATCTAGGTGTTTCTGCGTGCTGTGCCGGCCCAAAGAGTGCCCGGCTGAAAACGACAACGCAGGCATGTCGGGTGCCACTGTCTGCACCTGCACAGAAAGGTTTGAGCAGATATCTCCTTCCGTTCGGCCGGAATTGAAAGAAGATTGTGCATCTTCTATGTTCGTCGCGGTCAATGGCAAAAGGCGCTTATCTTCAATCTAGGTGTTTCTGCGTGCTGCTCCGGCCCAAAGAGTGCCCGGCGGAAAACGACAACGCAGGCATGTCGGGTGCCACTGTCTACACCTGCACAGAAAGTTTTGAGCAGATATCTCCTTTCATTCGGCCGGAATTGCAAGACGTTTGTGCATCTTCAATATTGGTCGCGGTCAATGTCAAAAAGCCCTTATCTGCAATATAGGTGTTTCTGCGTGCTGCGCCGGCCCAAAGAGTGCCCGGCTGAAAACGACAACGCAGGCATGTCGGGTGCCACTGTCTGCACCTGCACAGAAAGTTTTGAGCAGATATCTCCTTCCGTTCTGCCGGAATTGAAAGAAGATTGTGCATCTTCTATGTTCGTCGCGGTCAATGGCAAAAGGCGCTTATCTTCAATCTAGGTGTTTCTGCGTGCTGCTCCGGCCCAAAGAGTGCCCGGCGGAAAACGACAACGCAGGCATGTCGGGTGCCACTGTCTACACCTGCACAGAAAGTTTTGAGCAGATATCTCCTTCCTTTCGGCCGGAATTGAAAGAAGATCGTGCATCTTCAATGTAGGTCGCGGTCAATGACAAAAAGGCGCTTATCTTCAATCTAGGTGTTTCTGCGTGCTGCGCCGGCCCAAAGAGTGCCCGGCTGAAAACGACAACGCAGGCATGTCGGGTTCCACTGTCTGCACCTGCACAGAAAGTTTTGAGCAGATATCTCCTTCCGTTCTGCCGGAATTGAAAGAAGATTGTGCATCTTCTATGTTCGTCGCGGTCAATGGCAAAAGGCGCTTATCTTCAATCTAGGTATTTCTGCGTGCTGCTCCGGCCCAAAGAGTGCCCGGCGGAAAACGACAACGCAGGCATGTCGGGTGCCACTGTCTGCACCTGCACAGAAAGTTTTGAGCAGATATCTTCTTTCGTTCGGCCGGAATTGCAAGACGTTTGTGCATCTTCAATATTGGTCGCGGTCATTGTCAAAAAGCCCTTATCTGCAATCTAGGTGTTTCTGCGTGCTGCGCCGGCCCAAAGAGTGCCCGGCTGAAAACGACAACGCAGGCATGTCGGGTGCCACTGTCTGCACCTGCACAGAAAGGTTTGAGCAG
>NW_026609405.1:0-32570 GCF_029499605.1 Hyla sarda
ATCTGAATTTTTTCAGGGACCAGTTCAGTTTGAAGTGGATTTGAAGGGCCTTCATATTAGAAATACCCCACAAATGACCCCATTATAAAAATGACAAAAAGACATTCAGTAAGTGTGTTAACGCTTTAGGTGTTTCACAGGAATAGCAGCAAAGTGAAGGAGAAAATTCAAAATCTTCATTTGTTACACTCGCATGTTCTTGTAGACCCAGTTCTTGAATTTTTACAAGGGGTAAAAGGTGAGAAATCTTCCTAAAATTTGTAACCCAATTTCTCTCGAGTAAGGAAATACCTCATATGTGTATGTTAAGTGTTCTGCGGGCGCAGTAGAGGGCTCAGAAGGGAAGGAGCGACAATGGGATTTTGGAGAGCGAGTTTTTCTGAAGTGGTTTTTTGGGGGGGGAATGTCACATTTAGGAAGCCACTATGGTGCCAGAACAGCAAAAAACAAACAAACACATGGTGTACTTGGAAACTACACCCCTCAAGGAACGTAACTAGGGGTACTCACTGTACACCCCACAGGTGTTTGAAGACTTTTCGTTAAAAGTTGGATGTGTAAATGATTTTTTTTCACTATAATGCTGGTTTTCCCCCAAATTTTCAATATTTACAAGGGGTAATAGGAGAAAATGCCCCCCAAAATTTGTAACCCCATCTCTTCTGAGTATGGACGTCAAGTGCACTGCGGGCGCACTACAATGCTCAGTAGAGAAGGAGTCACATTTGGCTTTTGGAAAGCAAATTTTGCTGAAATGGTTTTTGGGGGGCATGTCGCATTTAGGAAGCCGCTATGGTGCCAGAACAGCAAAAAATCCCCCAAAAAACATAACATACCATTTTGGAAAGTACACCCCTCAAGGAACTTAACAAGCAGTACAGGTGTTTGATAAATGTTCATTAAAGTGGAGGCTACACTAAAATGCTGGGGTTACCCCATAGTGGTAACAGGAGAAAATGTCACCGTAAATTTGTATATACATTTTTTTGGTGTAAGGACATACCTCATAACTGGATGTTAGCAGCTCTGCAGGTGCACACCGGTCTCGGAGGAGCAGGAAGTGTTTAATTGCATATAGATACAGTCATTAAATAACACTCAACATAGAGTAAAAATACATTAATATATATTTATTTACAAGGCTAACCAAGCAACTTGTAATAAAAGCACAGGCCTCTTTTTAGGAAGAAGTCTTGATAAGTGTTGTTTTGACAAGCCATCAATTAGTCATGCTATTCATTTTCATATTGCATAGAAACAGCTGTTGCAACATGAACCAAAGTACAGCAATTTGTAATGCTATTAATGTCAGGAGCTCTATTGACCACCAATTAAATACACCTCAGCTGTTGTAGCAGGGACCCCATCGGTACCATTACAACAATAAGGCATGTTATTAATTCCAGTGTATGTATTTCACCAGACAATAATTGAGAGTTCACATATAAGGCTAGGATTCCACTTGTTTTTTTTTCTGGCAGTTTTTGGAAAACAGACACTGCAGTTTTTGAGCCAAAGTCAGAAGTGGATCCATAAGGGAGGAGAAGTATAAGTCCTTCCTTTATTTGTCCTATTCCTTTTGAATACACTTCTGACTTTGGCTCAAAAGCTGCCAGAAAAAAAAACAAGTGGAATCCTAGCCTAATGCTTACATTTTTCTAAGACAATAACCCTCTTTTGTATGCACATTTGGCGGCTTAGAATCACTTCCCTAGACCACCAGATAATTTCAGGAACTCTATTGACCACCAATTAAATACATTCCAGGTGTTGTCGCACAGTAGCCATAGTACAATGATTCCATACTCTATACATTTCACCAGGGTCTTGAGAAGTAGTTGTAAAACACTGAGGTTCTCTGTATATTCATTGAGGGGCATTTACTAAGGGGTTTAGTAATTTTTTTCTGACAATTTTTGGAGCAAAATTGTCGCAATTGCGCCTACCCTATTTTTTTGTGCGACTTTCTCTAGCAAGAGCTAGAAAGTCAATTTTTTTCCCCGCTTAATTTACGCAAGTTTTCAGTTTTTACTTGCAGTGGTCAGGAATTTATTAACTGAGACAGTCGCAGTTGCGCAATAAACTGTCGCAACGGCCGTAAAAAATGACTAAATTTACTCCAGCTCCAACATGGAGCAGGAAAAGCTACTGCCGCCCGTGCTCCGACATACTTTCTCCCCGCTACCCTCACTGTGCTACCGGGACACTACAGTGATTTACATCCCCCCCTCTCTCACCTGCCAGCGCCACACAACTTCCATCTGTCTGCTGTTGCAAGACTACAAGTCCCAGCATGCCCTTACAGTGAGGACACGCTAGGAGTTGTAGTCTTGTAGCAGCGGGAGCTGAGATGCGCGGGCGGGAGACAAGGGGGGGGGGAGCAGGGAGGCCGTATGAGAAGCCCTTTGGCTTTGGCTGTCAGGGCATGCTGGGTGTTGAAGTTTTGCAACAGCTGGAGGGCCACAGTTTGCAGACCACTGGTTTGTGGTCTGTAAACTGTAGTCCTCCAACTGTTGCAAAACTAAACAGCTGAAGGGGACCGGCGAAGACATTCACTTACCCTTCCGAGGCTCCAGCGACGATTGCTGACGGAGATCGTCGCGCGGCACTGTCGCACGGCAGTGACGTGCAGCGCTGGATCCTACGGAAGCCGGTAAGTTGCCCAAGTTTCCCAACCAGGGTGCCTCCAGATGTTGCAAGACTACAACTCCCAGCATGCCTGGACAGCCAAAGGCTGTCTAGGCATGCTGGAAGTTGTAGTTTTGCAACATCTGGAGGCACCCTGGTTGGGAAACACTGTTTTAGGCCAGTGTTTCCCAACCAGGGTGCCTCCAGATGTTGCAAGACTACAACTCCTAGCATGCCTGGACAGCCAAAGACTGTCTAGGCATGCTGGGAGTTGTAGTCTTGCAACATCTGGAGGCACCCTGGTTGGGAAACACTGTTTTAGGCCAGTGTTTCCCAACCAGGGTGCCTCCAGATGTTGCAAGACTACAACTCCCAGCATGCCTGGACAGCCAAAGGCTGTCTAGGCATGCTGGGAGTTGTAGTCTTGCAACATCTGGAGGCACCCTGGTTTGGAAACACTGTTTTAGGCCAGTGTTTCCCAACCAGGTTGCCTCCAGATGTTGCAAGGCTACAACTCCCAGCATGCCTAGACAGCCTTTGACTGTCCAGGCATGCTGAGACTTGTAGTTTTGCAACATCTGGAGGCAACCTGGTTTGGAAACACTGGCCTAAAACACTGTTTCCCAACCAGGGTGCCTCCAGATGTTGCAAGACTACAACTCCCAGCATGCCTAGACAGCCTTTGGCTATCCAGGCATGCTGGGAGTTGTAGTTTTGCAACATCTGGAGGCACCCTGGTTGGGAAACACTGGCCTAAAACAGTGTTTCCCAACCAGGGTGCCCCCAGATGTTGCAAAACTACAAGTCCCAGGTTGGGAAACACTGTGCCCGGCCTCCGCCCCACCTTACTGTAAGGGCATGCTGGGAGTTGTAGTCCTGCAGCTGGGGGCAGGGGACAAGCTTGTCACTTGCCCACACATCTCCTGCACCACACAACTACAACTCCCAGCATGTCCTTACTGTAAGGGCATGCTGGCAGTTGTAGTCATGCGGGGCGGGAGATGTGTGAGCAGGTGATAATAAATGTACTAACCCATTTTTTTTTTCTTCTCATTTCAGATCCGTGTATCCTGTGGACTCCTTCGGATTTGGTGGACTACTTCAATGACCAGCGTTTTTCTTTGTTTGATTTTAATAAAATGGTTAACGAGGGCTTGTGGGGGAGTGCTTTTTGTAATAAAAATTTTTTAAAACCTGTTGTGTTTTTCCTTACTTTACTAGACAGGCTTAGTAGTGGAAGCTGTCTTATAGACGGAGTCCATTACTAACCTGGGCTTAGCGTTAGCCCCAAAAAAGCTAGCGCTAACCCCCTATTATTACCCCGGTACCCAACGCCACAGGGGTGTCGGGAAGAGCAGGTACCAACAGGCCTGGAGCGTCAAAAATGGCTCTCCTGGGCCTAGGCGGTAACAGGCTGGCGTTATTTAGGCTGGGGAGGGCCAGTAACAATGGTCCTCGCCCACCCTGGTAACGTCAGGCTGTTACTGTTTGGTTGGTATTTGGCTGAGAATGAAAATAGGGGGGACCCTATGCGGGTTTTTTTTTAAAATAAATAATTAAATATGTTAAAAAAAAGCATAGGGTCCCCCTATTTTTATTCTCAGCCAAATACCAACCAAACAGTAACAGCCTGACGTTACCAGGGTGGGCGAGGACCATTGTGGTGTTGGGTACCGGGGTAATAATTGGGGGTTAGCGCTAGCTGTTTTTGTGGCTAATGCTAAGCCCGGCTTAGTAATGGACTCCGTCTATAAGACAGCTTCCACTACTAAGCCTGTCTAGTAAAGTAAAATAAAAAAAAACACAACAGGCTTAAAAAAAAATTTATAACAAAAAAAATACTCCCCCACAAGCCCTCGTTAACCATTTTATTAACATCAAGCAAAGAAAAACACTGGTCGTCGAAGTAGTCCACCGAATCTGAAGGAGTCCACAGGATACACGGATCTGTAGAAGAAGTAACCAAAAAAAAAAAAAAAAAAGTGTTAGTACATTTAGGGAGAAAAAAACTGTGTTAAAAAAATTTAATAAACACACACACACACACACACAAACACACACACACTAAACGCCGTTTACCACTTCTGAGCCATGACTACAATTTACAGTGATCCCTCAACTTACAATGGCCTCAACATACAATAGTTTCAACATACAATGGTCTTTTCTGGACCATCGTAAGTTGAAACCAGACTCAACATACAATGTACAGACAGTCCAGATCTGTCAAACGTGTCAATGGCTGGAAGAACCAACCAATCAAAATGGGCATTCACTGGTAAAACCCCTGTATTACTGAAGTGTATGCACTGACTGGTGTCTGGTATTACATGTTCTGTACACTTTACCTGTATCAGGGTTAGCTGCTCTTTTGGACACCAGGTGAGGGCGACTCCATTACTTGTTTGGGATATTGCCTGTACTGTACAGGACCCCTGAAGATGCTCCTGTCCTCTACATAGACCAGTGTTTCCCAAGCAGGGTGGCCCCATCTTTTGCAAAACTACAACTCCCAGCATGCCCGGACAGCCTTTGGCTGTCCAGGCATGCTGGGAGTTATAGTTTTGCAACAGCTGGAGGCTCCCTGCTTGGGAAACACTGACATAGACAGTGATTTACAGCTCCCAGCAGATCTTTATTACTTTTATATGTAAGGATTTGCTTTATCTATATTAGTTATCTACTTATTTTTCTTTGTCATTTTTTCCTATTTTGGATGACATTTTGGTGCCTTTAGAACCAATTACCAGGTTTCCATAGAGTTCTGGTCTCAACATACAATGGTTTAAACTTACAATGGTTGTCCTGGAACCAATTAATATTGTAACTTGAGGGACCACTGTAGTTATTGAATTATTTAGATGTGGTGAAAAAGCTAAAAAAAAAATCAAAAACAAAAGATCCAGAAGGAAACCTAGCAGCCAAACCTATTCAGACAGCAGGAAAAAGGAACAGACTATTTTTTCTACTACATGAAGTAAATTTCCCACTTTTGCCTATGTGTGCCAAATTTATTAATGCCGTGCAACAATTTAGTAAATTTGTCGCACATAGTCAAAAATGAAGTAGAAAAAAACAGGGTAAAAACCAGACTACATAGTAAAAGATGAGTAAATGCCCCTCAGAGTTCTTCCCTCTCTGTATTTTACTTTTGAAAATTTAAGTTAAAAAATCAAACGCAACAAGCGTTCCTTTGTGTAATGGTTAGTACTCTTGAAAATTCAAGTTTAAATTATCATAGTCCAGAAGACTCTATAATGCAGGACGGTGGTGCGGTGTGACTCTCTGCTTTGAGGCAAGTCAACCCAAGATGGTGTGACACTGCCGTATCCGGGATGTGGAATAGCACCTGTGGAGCTGGGGGGGTGCCGGTGATGTGAAGCAAGACGCAGCAGTGGAAGAGGACTCGGCCGAGGAGGTTATGGAAGAGGATGGAGTAGGAGGAGTAGAGGAGTGTCACCAACTCCTCTGCAGAGCCACGCATTCCATGCATTCCAGGTTTACCCAATGCGCAGTGTAGGTGATATACCTGCCCTGACCATGCTTTGCAGACCAGGTATCAGTGGTCAGATGGACCCTTTCCCCCTGGTGAGGTGGACCATGCCAGACATGCCATAATTTCCTTTTGCACAATGGAGTAAAGGTTGGGGATTGCCTTCTGTGCAAAAAAATTTCTGCCGGGTACCTTCTACTGCGGTGTCCCAACGGCTACAATTTTTTTTAAAGGCCTCAGACTCCACCAGCTTGTATGGTAAAAGCTGGCAGGCTAGCAGTTCCGACAAGCCAGCTGTCAGACGCCGGGCTAGGGAGTGACTTTGAGACATTGGCTTCTTGCGCTCAAACATCTCCGAGTCCTTGACAGACAACTGACTGTGGGCAGATGAGCAGGAACTGCTCAAGGCGAGAGACGGAGAGGCGGATGTTTGAGAGGGGGCAAGGAGGGCAGCAGTGGTTGACCTAGCTGAAGATGCTGGACGGAGGATGGCAGCTTTGACTTTGTGTGCTGCTTGTACTGACGTGTTGATCCCATAGGTGTTTGTGATGTGACATCATGTGCCTTCGTAAAGCAGTTGGGCCTAGGTGGGTGTTGGACTTCCCACAACTCAGTTTCTTCTGGCGCAGGTTGCAAATGGCCTCGCTATTGTCAGAGGCAGACACACCAAAAAAATGCCACACTGCTGAGCTCTGCGATGACGGCAATCTGGTGGTGGCAACAGCATGCGTTGATTGGCGTCCCGTCTGGCTGACTCCGGGTGCCGATGCATGCTGTCTGACTGTGCCACTAGCTCCTTGCGACGACCTCCCTCGGCTTCCAACTCGTCTCCTCCTCTTCTCTGTCTCCCCATCTGAACTTTCCCCCTCTTCTTCTCTTCTAGCGGGCACCCACCTGGCATCCACGGACACATCGTCATCATCAACACCTTCACCGCTATCTGACAAATGCCCCTCAGAGTTCTTCCCTCTCTGTATTTTACTTTTGAAAATTTAAGTTAAAAAATCAAACGCAAAAAGCGGTGGTTGACCTAGCTGAAGATGCTGGACGGAGGATGGCAGCTTTGACTTTGTGTACTGCTTGTACTGACGTGTTGATCCCATAGGCGTTTGTGATGTGACATCATGTGCCTTTGTAAAGCAGTTGGGCCTAGGTGGGTGTTGGACTTCCCACAACTCAGTTTCTTCTGGCACAGGTTGCAAATGGCCTCGCTGTTGTCAGAGGCAGACACACCAAAAAAATGCCACACTGCTGAGCTCTGCGATGACGGCATTCTGGTGGTGGCAACAGCATGCGTTGATTGGCGTCCCGTCTGGCTGACTCCGGGTGCCGATGCATGCTGTCTGACTGTGCCACTAGCTCCTTGCGACGACCTCCCCCGGCTTCCAACTCGTCTCCTCCTCTTCTCTGTCTCCCCATCTGAACTTTCCCCCTCTTCTTCTCTTCTAGCGGGCACCCACCTGGCATCCACGGACACATCGTCATCATCAACACCTTCACCGCTATCTGACACCTCAAGAAAGGAAGCAGCAGCGGGTACAACATCATCATCACACTGTACGTCCATGTAATGCTGACTGACTGAGACATATCCCTGTTAACTACATCTTCTTGGAAATAATGGTTGCGCATCACTCATGTCTTCAAACTGATGTGTAAATAACTCCTCTGACGGATCAAGTAAAGCTGCTGTGGTGCTAGTGTTGGTGGTGGCGGCAATCGGGCAAGTGGTAGCATGAGAGGTGCCCGAAGCTAAGCTAGTGGAGGAGAAGGACGGTGCGTCAAGGTTCCGAGCGGAAGCTTTAGTAGTAGATTGGGTGTCTTGTGATAGCCAGTCAACTAAGTCCTCAGAACTTTGGGGGTTCAGGGTACGTGGCCTCTGAACACTGGCCATTCTAGGGCCAAAGGGAATCCCAGCACCACGACGGCCCCTGCGGGGTGGCCTTCCTCTGCCTGTAATTTTTTTGGTTAAATTTACACAACTGTCGCACCTAATGTGATTTGCACTAGGGTGACACAATTTGCCCTGCAGGCAGGAAAAATGGCAACTGTGACGTGAACTAGCAGTGACGGCTGATTTTATTTAACAGCCAAAAAAAATTTATTTGTTTAAATTTGCGCAACTGTCACACCTAATGTGATTTGCACTAGGGTGACACAATTTGCCCTGCAGGCAGGAAAAATGGCAACTGGGACATGAACTAACAGTGACGGCTGATTTGATTTAACAGCCAAAAAAGGTTTTGTTTTTTTTATTTGCACAACTGTCACACATAATGTGATTTGCACTAGTGTGACAATGAGCAAACAAACTTGCCAGCTGAGTCCCCCTTTTATGCAGTGGTCCCCAACCAGGGTGCCTCCAGCTGTTGCAAAACATACGGACTGATATATTTCAGCCCTTTGAATACTGTAGTAGTTAGTTACTTTAAAGAAAAAAAGCTTGCCAACGGAGTTCCCCTTTTAAGCAGTGGTCCCCAACCAGGGTACCTACAGCTGTTGCAAAACACACAGACTGATATCTTTCAGCCCTTTGAATACTGTAGTAGTTAGTTGCTTGAAGGAACTTAAGTTTGATTCTGGAGTACCCCTTTTAACCAGCGGTTCCCTCCCAACCAGGGTGCCTCCAGCTGTTGCAAGACTAACAGACTGATATCTTTCAGCCCTTTGAATACTGTAGTAGATAGTTGCTTGAAGGAACTTAAGTTTGATTCTGGAGTACCCCTTTTAACCAGCGTTTCCCTCCCAACCAGGACTGATATCTTTCAGCCCTAAAAAGCAGATGTTACACTAGTGCTTAAGGAATAAACTGGACCCTGAATACACCCCCTAGCAGCAACCTAGCTATCTCTTTCCCTATACAGCAGGAGCAGCTTCTCTAACCCTCCACTTCCTAAGCCTGCAGTATGCTGAATGAGGCTAAAATGGCGTCAGTGCAAGAGGTAGGAGGGTCTGGAAGGGAGGGACTAATGGCTGATTGGCTGTAATGTGTCTGCTGACTCTGACTCACAGGGTCAAAGTTTGCTGCAATGTTAAAGTATAGGGGGCGGATCGAACTTCACATATGTTCACCCGGCGATGCGAACGCTAACATGCAAAATTCCCCGGGAACTGTTCGCCGGCGAACAATTCGCGACATCTCTGCTTCTAAACCATGGCCAGCCTGATTAGTATAATAGTGGGCATAAACCGCAGGGTCTCCATGTTCTCTTTGGGACAGCATTTTAGAGCATCTGCACCTTGCGGGGTCTAAAATGTAATTGCATAATTCACTTTCCGTACTTGAATTTAACAGGCTTCCCCTGATCCGATAAAATAGAATCAAAGTGTTGCGTGCTCAAGGGGACATAATCTGGTCGGTCATAGTGCAGAGTAACAATTTCATTGTGCTGGCCACTAATCTCAATGGGCCGTAAAAGCTGTACATAGCTATCACCCACAAGTTGATGCTGTATTATATCTGTATACACAAATAAAGTATAAAAACCTGCATTTATATCCAGGAGCCATCCCTAAGATATGTGAAAGTTTTTCACTAGGCGCAAAAACCAGTGTCTGTGATTCAGTGGTATAAACAGTTTGTTTTACTGAATCATAACGGAGTTTAAAGTTATCATTTGATATCTTCAAGTTATCAATCCGTTCATTGATCTCCTTTACAGCATGTTAGAATAAAAACCAGATCTGTTATAGTATTCCTTAACACCTTCATCTTGCTTTCCGATAAAAAAAGCCACCTGCTTGATTCCCAAAGGTATACCAAGTGGGGGGGTACTGTATTTTGGTCAAGGCAACTTCATAGGGGCCGGAAAGATGAACCGGTTTTGATAACTTAGTGGTGTATGTAGAGATTGTGTTGTCGCGGTATATATATGGGGATCTGCCCCCTGTGGAAAATGCAAGGCCTGTGTCAATATTTGCACTGATACTGTATTTTCTAATTCAAATGGCTCACGCATTTTTACCATTACCCACAGGATTTCATGCGATACCATAGGGGTGATATATCACGCAACATGCCCCTGCGGCCTCATATACATCGGGATGACAACTCGAGAGCTTCGAAGACGCACACGAGAACACGTACTTGGTATTTTGGCAGCCAAAGAAGAAATGGATACCACAAAATTAACAACAATTCCACGGCATTTTAAACAATATCACGATAGTGACCCACATGGATTTTCGGTAAGAGGGATTGATCGTATCTTCATTGGTACTAGAGGTGGTGATTGGAAAATACAGCTTGCCCGCATGGAGACTAGATGGATATATAAGTTGAAAACCTTGCGCCCCGATGGCCTTAATGATCATGCTAGCTTTGCGCCATTTCTGTAGCTAGATATATTTATAAGTTGACTCCGTTTCATTTTGTGTCTAGTCTACTCCTTGTTTGGAGTTTTTTATTGTCTTTTAATTTTAATATTATTTTAATCTTATTCATCCCTTTCTCCCTTTCTTTCTTTTCTATTCTGTTTATCTTTAGGATGTCTTATCTTGTGGTCTGAGGGGCTGACTACTTCTGTGTGGATGGCCATACCGTTACCTTCCGTTGCTCATCTGTGACTTAGATTTGAATGAATGATTAATTCCTGCCATACACCGGGGAGTTTTATAATGTATTAATTAATCATGATTATCACTAACCTAATATTGGTTATTTTACTTGGTTATTCTATTTATTCATATTAATTATATATTGAGCTTATTATCACATGATTGTACACACTGATAGAATTATTGAATTTCTTTTATGGATTATTCTGATTTAGTAGCTGTTTCACTTTATCGACTCTGATGTACTTATATCTTGGGTCTTAACTTAATTTTTAATAATTAATTTTTAATATATGATGTTTTTCTTGACGCACTATAACATGAATTTTAGCATAAGTTCACCACTGCACATTATTTCCTGTCTTATATACACCCTCACAGGGTATACATATATGTATGTGTGCCTATAGGTATAGATATATTCTCTTACATATATATCCTTCACATACTATTTATATATAATTTCTTCACTGTAATGATGTATTTTGATTTTTACTCTAATCACTTTGTTTTTTATTTGTGTCTACTTATTATTTTTTTATATAATCTCTCCACTGTAATGATGTATTTTGACTTTTACTCTAATCACTTTGTGACTTTTCCTTGTGGGTCTATATATGTTTCTATGAGTTGTGTTTTTTATTTTATTTATTTTTCATGTGACTAATTTCATATTTACTACTATTATCCTATTTGGTAAGTATATACTTTCATCGATTTTGCATCACTATCACGTTTGGTTTTTTGCACCTTGAGCACCTTTCACCGATTTTTTTCACTTATTGGTGATGTTCCGTTTCTTTTTTCTTATTTACTATTTATCTACTTTCTATTTACTTGCTATTATTAATTTAATTTATATCGTTTTGCTACATCAGTCATGTGACTATTATCATGTGACCGTATTAGTTATCTCTTTCCTGGTAGCATGGCTGGCGCCGACAACGATCGCGTGAGTTGTGCACATCACGTGATCGGCTGACTCATCTATCGTCGGGCTGTAGCGGGATCTCATGGGTATGGTGCGCCATGGGACGCTGTGGTGCATCGGTCATGTGATCTCGGCTCGATGTCGGGTGGGTCAGGTGATCGGGAGCCGGACCGGATGTGGCGCTGGAGGAAGTGACGTCACCCGCCGAGTTAGCGGGCACCAGCGCCACATGCGGTACTTGTCCTATCACTTAGGCTGTCGGAACTGATGCGCATCTACAAGTAGGTTATCTTGTAATACACCCACCACCATTGGCTGTAATAGCCGCCCCTCAACCTTACCCTAACCAATTACGTTTGGAGGACCACTATAAATAGGGACGCTCTTTAGCACTAGACACGCCCCCTGACGAAGCCCATACGCGAAACGCGCGTTGGGGTACAGGTAGTGATCTCCCCTTTTGGTGTATGGCAGGTATTTGCTACTTTATGCTGTCTTTCATGCTCTTATCTTCGCTGTTATCTAATGCTGCTGACTAACCTCTGAATAGGGCTAGGTGCCTTACAATTTGTTATTTGCACTTTACCCATAGCCCCTTTGAGGACATATACCAGCTCTATACATCCATTATATGTATGTTATATTATTTATTTTTACTACTTATGGGCATGTTGCAATTTGACATCTGTGGACTGTATCCCTGCCGTCTGTATTGTCTACCATTGTGGATTTAGTATCACTACCTTTTTTCTGTAGCTTTCATCTGTTTAGTACCTTGTATTTTATGTATGATTTTATAATGCACTTTAATAAAGTTTATCCACTATTTTTGTATCCAAATCAGTTTACTGGTATCTTCTTCTTTTGGTGTAGTTAGGTTATGATAGGATCCAGTTTACGCAATTGCCTGTTAGCCAATTGTGTTTGTTCAGTGACAGGTATATATATCCAAAAACGTTACTAGGGAGGGTCAGGTAGAAGGACTCGATCTCCATGATTTATACCGGTGTCAACTGAATTTCTTCTATCCAACTGTTAAACTTTGTAGGATATCCACACCACTTTAAAAAATAGTGTGTTTTACCTCGGATTAGCTTTTTTTCCAAAAATGTTTCCATTCGGTACACACTTTTTACATCCACAGGAACTTTTTGTACTTCCTCTATGTAAAATGAGCCATCTATTGGGTCACCAGCCAGCTCAACAAGCTTATAAAGGGGTTTTCGGAATTTTGTATTAACGTTGTCAATCAAAAATATTTAATCTGTAAATTATTGTTCATAACCTTTTGCGAAAATATTCTTGTATTGCGATATATGTACACGATCCCCAATATTTAAAACTGGTTTGAGAGGTTTAATAAGCATACTTTTGCCATAGAAGTTTCTCCATATTCTTAGAGTTTTTCTGTGTCACATCAATGGGAATACAACGAATTGTATGGTGATAAGAACAATTGTAACTGTATACCAGATGCGGTAAAACATCTGTATACCTAAAAATATTATGTTTTGTGAGGTAGCACCACATCCTAGTTTTCAAGGTACGGTTAAATCATTCCACTAAGGCTGCCTTTGCAGCATTTGTCGTAAAGAACTGTTTTATATTGTACAATTTACAAATATGCTTCAAGGCATTATTCATAAATTCGCGACTATTTTTTAAAATTTACTCAAAGGCCTTTGCAACAGAGCCAGCAGTCTTCTCTCTCAATGCAACACACCAAGCATATTTTGATAGCTTGTCTATCACAGTTAATATATATTTTATCCCGCCATTTTCTTCTGAATATGGTAACATGCTAACAAGATCAGCTCGCCATTGAGAATCAATATTTGATACTATTACAGGATTATGTTCCAAATTTTTCCGAGGAGGCTTATGCAGTGAATAAGCATTTTGCCATCATAACCACACATAAAGTTCATGCCCCTTTATTGCGTGCTTGTTAACTTCACATATAGGTTCTCAATTCCCGAAAAAGACCCCTGATTTTTAACTGTGAAATATTGCCTTTGCAGTATTTTATCAGTACAAGGTCGTGTCATGAATATATCAAAAGCAATTTACAGGTTATCACAATGTATTTCCACAAGTGTCTTCTATATAAGATTTTGATATGATGCTCTATGACGCTTGATTTTTCATTCACTGAATTATATGACTGTTACTGTTCCATTTCTTTACATATACATATCAACATATGGAAACATTCAACATTCCCAAAGGAGAGTATGTAAAACCTGTCAGTTACGTCTTAAAGGGGCTACACTATAGGGTTCTTTAGCTATAAAAAGCAGTTCAAAGTTGCTCAGTTTCACTCAAGACACCCCTGCTTTTCTGACAGCATTCCAGATTTGAAGCTACTTCACGAAGCTCTACAGAACCAATGTAAGTGTCTTATTTCATAACTGTGAAATGTCCCACTGTTTAAGTGTGTGTAAAGGGAGTGTGTGTTTTAACCCCTTAAGGACCGGGGTTTTTTCCGTTTTTGCATTTTCGTTTTTTGCTCCTTGCCTTTAAAAAATCATAACTCTTTCAATTTTGCACCTAAAAATCCATATGATGGCTTATTTTTTGCGCCACCAATTCTAATTTGTAATGACGTCTGTCATTTTGCCCAAAAATCTACGGTGAAACGGAAAAAAAAATCATTGTGCGACAAAATTGAAAAAAAAACGCAGTTTTGTAACTTTTGGGGGCTTCCGTTTCTACGTAGTAAGTTTTTCGGTAAAAATGACACCTTATCTTTATTCTGTAGGTCCATACGATTAAAATGATACCCTACTTATATAGATTTGATTTTTTCGGACTTCTGGAAAAAATCATAACTACATGCAGGAAAATGAATACGTTTAAAATTGTCATCTTCTGACCCCTATAACTTTTTGCGCGCACGCCATTGACCGAGCGGTTTAATTAATGATATATTTTTATAATTCGGACATTTCCGCACGCGGTGATTCCATATATGTTCATTTTTCTTTTTATTTACACTGTGTATTTTTTTTTATTGGAAAAGGGGGGTGATTCAAACTTTTATTAGGGGAGGAGTTAAATGATGTTTATTCACTTTTTTTTTCGCTTTTTTTTTGCAGTGTTATAGGTCCCATAGGGACCTATAACACTGCACACACTGATCTTCTATGCTGATCACTGGTTTCTCATAAGAAACCAGTGATCAACGATTCTGCAGCATGACTGCTCATGCCTGGATCTCAGGCACTGAGCAGTCATTCGGCGATCGGACAGCGAGGAGGCAGGTAGGGGCCCTCCCGCTGTCCTGTCAGCTGTTCGGGATGCCGCGATTAGCCGCGGCTATCCCGAACAGCCCGACTGAGCTAGCCGGCCACTTTCGGTTTCACTTTTAGCCGCGCGGCTCAGCTCTGAGCGCGCGGCTAAAGGGTTAATAGCTCGCGGTGCCGCGATCGGCACTGCGCGCTATTAGAGGCGGGTCCCGGCTTCACTATGACGCCGGGCCCGCCGTGATATGACGCGGGGTTACTGTGTAACCCCGCGTTATATCAGGAGAGCAGGTCCAAGGGCGTACCTGTACGCCCTTGGTCCTTAAGGGGTTAAACAACTGCAGTCTTGTAACAGACTTGTAATTATTTTAGATGGCTGCGCAAAATTTTAATCAAGAAGATGAGCTGATACATGGCATTGATCTTACTGACTCTGAGCTTGGTAATTAAATTATATATACACATTTAGTTTTTTTATACACACCATATAAAATAGTGAAAATGTGATCTGTTCTTTTTTGTAGTTAATGCGCTGACCTATGAATTGGCCGAGAGTTTCAATTACTATTAAGGTCAGGATTAGAGATGAGCGAACTTTTCAAAAATTCGATTCGGCCGATTCGCAGAATTTTCCCGAAAAGTTTGTTTCGATCCGAATTTGTTCGCGGTTAATCGATATTAAAAAAGGCTATTTCTAGCCTACATACAGCCTCTATAGGGGTATAGAACACTTTTCTGTGTCCTAAAACGCATATGGAGTGTGCTGGGGTAGTGAAATAGTACTGTTATTCAGAATAGCATGCAGATTACCGGCATTGCTCTTAGAATCACTGCCGCACAGCAGCACAATGACAGAGCCTGGTGGTGGCATCAGTGTCAGGAGACCATATAGTGACTGAATGACATAGCGTGGAGGTGTTGGCAGCATGAGGACACCATATAGTGGATGAATGGCACAGCGTGGAGGTGTTGGAAGCATGAGGACACCATATAGTGGCTGAATGGCACAGCGTGGAGGTGTTGGGCGCATGAGGACACCATTTAGTGGCTGAATGACACAGCGTGCAGTTGGCTGATGAACTAGTACACACCAGGGCTTCACAATCCCCCCCCCCCCCCCCCAAAAAAAAAAACAATATATGAAATTTTTGACAAAGATTTCTCATAGGTAGCACCCGCTATCCAAAAATTTGAAATTTCCAGACCCAGGCCCCACCTCTGCGGCATCAGGAACCCATATATTGCCTGAAGGACACAGCCTGGAGTTGGCTGATGCACCAGTATGCACCCGGGCTTCACACAATCCCCTCCAAAAAACAACAACATTTTAGAAATGTTTTCAAGAAATACCAAGAACAAGCGCATATCCAACAGTTCACAAGACTCTATAATGAAGGACGGTGGACCACCCAAAGACATTCCTCTCAAAAAAATTAAACCACACAATGTTTGAAATTTTTTTACAAAAACTAAGTCAATATTTCTGTAAGCGCATCTGTCTCTAAAAGATCAGATCACCAAAGGACTTTTTTTGCCCAAAATGATGAAGCAGAGTTAATCCCTGTCCGTATTTTTTTTTCATTAAAAAATCACATGCAACAAGCGTTCCGTTGTGTAATGATTAGCATTCTGGAAAATTCTATTTTACTATCGATAAAATTATCAGTAAATAAAAAAAAAACATTACCAAAGAGTGTTTAATTATACCATACATTACACCAGGAGCAGTCAGGAGTAGGCCTCAGCAGTACCCAAGAGGCTTTAATAATCCCCTACCTTTGCACGATCAATAGCGAGATCGAGCAATACCAGGCGTGTTATGTCCTCAGATTTCCGGGGCCGCAGGTGCGCTCCACTGAACGGATGAGCGTGTCTATCTTTCATCGACCGGTGCTGGCAACCCGCTAACTCCCGGAAAGGTAAGCTGCCGCAAAGCAGGTGGTCTCCCCCGGGCACGTTTGGCTCCAGAATTTCCACTACTGCCACACCACGCTGACTGCCAACCGTGCTACTGCCTTGCTGACTCAAGGGCAACCTGCAACTCTCTTCTCCCGATGATGAACCCCCCTTCTCCTGAGATCGAGCAATAACAGGTGTGTTATGCACTCAGATGTCCGGGGCCGCAGTCACGCTCCACTGAACGGATTAGGTTGTGTCCATCTTTTTTGGTAGCACCCGCAATCCAAAAATTTTTAATTCCCAGACCCAGGCCCCACCTCTGCGGCATCAGGAACCGATAGATTGCCTGAAAGACACAGCCTGGAGTTGGCTGATACACGAGTACACACCCGGGCTTCACAATCCACCCCAAAAAAACCGCCGAATTTTATTGAAATTGTCTGACAAAATACCTGTTTTTTTTTTTTAAAACAAGCACATATACAGCAGTTCAGAAGACTCTATAATGCAGAACGGTGGACCACCAAAAGACATTCTTCTCAAAAATAATAAACCACACAATGTTTGAAATTTGGTTAAAAAAATTATAACATGTGTGTAAGCGCATCTGTCTCCAAAAGATCAGATCACAAAAGGATTCTAATTGCCAAAAATGATTAAGCAGAGTTAATCCCTCTCCATATATATTTTTTTCATTAAAAAATCACACGCAACAAGCGTTCCGTTGTGTAACGGTTAGCATTCTGCAAAATTCTATTTTATTACTGATAAAATTATCGGTAAATTTAACAATAACACTGCCCAAGAGTGTTTAATTATCCCATACATTGCAACAGGAGCAGTCAGGAGTAAGCCTCAGCAGTACCCAAGAGGCTTTCATAACCCCTTACCTTGCCCGATCAATTGCGAGATCGAGCAATAACAGGTATGTTATGGCCTCAGATGTCCTGGGCCACACTAGCGCTCCACTGAACGGATTAGCGTGTCTCTATCTTTCAAGGACAGGTGCGTGTTGCACGCTGAAACCAGTTTGTGATAGGGATCTGGGATTGCAATTATTTAACCTTAAAACGAGGAATTACCAGTAAGTGAGGGTCATAAGCTGGCGTTGATTAAGTCCCTGCCCTTTGTACACACCGCCCGTCGCTATAAGCGATTGGATTAGTTAGTGAGTTGGTTAGTGAGGTCCTCGGATCGGCCCAGGCGGGGTAGGAGAAGGCCCTGGCAGAGAGCTGAGAATTTAACAATCATTGTTGAAATTTACATTAAGCATGTATTTAGCTACTGCTAAACTTCAAAAAATTATAGGCCCAAGGCCTGAGGCACCAGGGAGGCAAGTAGGTGTGAAAGACACATAATGAGTCTGGATCATGCATTCGCAGTACCCAAGAGGGTTTCATAACCCCTTACATTTAAAGATCAATGTTTACATTTTGCATTAAGCATGTATTTAGCTACTGCTAAACTTCAAAAAATTATAGGCCAAAGGCCAGAAGCATCAGTTTTCCCCATATTAGGAGCATAGTTGTCCCCCAGATTAGGCAGCATAGATGTCACCCAGATTAGGCAGCATACATGTCCCCCAGATTAGGAGCATAGTTGTCCCCCAGATAAGGAGCATAGTTGTCCCCCAGATTAGGCAGCATAGATGTCACCCGAATTAGGCAGCATAGATGTCCCCCAGATTAGGCAGCATAGATGTCACCCAGATTAGGCAGCATAGATGTCCCCCAGATTAGGCAGCATAGATGTCCGCCAGATTAGGAGCATAGTTGTCCCCCAGATTAGGCAGCATATATGTCACCCAGATTAGGCAGCATAGATGTCCCCCACATTAGGAGCATACTTGTCCCCCAGAGTAGGCAGCATAGATGTCCCCCAGATTAGGAGCATACTTGTCCCCCAGATTAGGCAGCATAGATGTCCAACAGATTAGGAGCTTAGTTGTCCCCCAGATTAGGAGCATAGTTGTCCCCCAGATAAGGAGCATAGTTGTCCCCCAGATTAGGCCGCATAGATGTCACCCAGATTAGGCAGCATAGATGTCCCCCAGATTAGGCAGCATAGATGTCCCCCAGATTAGGAGCATACTTGTCCCCCAGAGTAGGCAGCATTGATGTCCCCCAGATTAGGAGCATACTTGTCCCCCAGATTAGGCAGCATAGATGTCCACCAGATTAGGCGCTTAGTTGTCCCCTAGATTAGGAGCATAGTTGTCCCCCAGATAAGGAGCATAGTTGTCCCCCAGATTAGGCAGCATAGATGTCACCCAGATTAGGCAGCATAGATGTTCCCCAGATTAGACAGCATAGATGTCCCCCAGATTCGGAGCATAGTTGTCCCCCAGATTAGGCAGCATAGATGTCACCCAGATTAGGCACCCAGTGGAGGCCGAGGACACGGGGGAGGAGGAGGCGCACACTGTAAAAGGACCAACTACCTGGGAGCGAGAGCGTGGAGGAGGAAGTGGTGTGACCTGTCCAAGTTGCTGTTGTGGCTGTGCAGGAACAACATTTACCCAGTGGGCCATAAAAGACATGTATTGTCCCTGCCCGTAGTTACAGCTCCACACGTCGGCGCTGCCGTGCACTTTTGAACACACCAACAGGCTCAAGGACTGGCCCACCTTCTTTTGTACAAATTTATGCAGGGCTGGTACTGCCTTCTTCGCAAAGAAATGACGGCTTGGGACTCTCCACCTCGGCTCGGCACAAGCTATCAATTCCCTAAAAGCTGCTGAGTCCACCAGTTGGAAAGGGAGGGACTGCAACACCAGCAACTTGGACAGGAGCACATTCAACTTCTGCGCCGTTGGATGAGTGGGCGCATACTGTTATCTCTTGGACATGGCTTCGCCGATCGATTGTTGGCGGAATGGCTGACTACGAGCGGAAGAAGCAGGAGCGCAAGATGGAGGGGTTGACACAATGCTCCCTTCGGCTGAGGTGGTGGAGCCGTGGCTGGATGACGGAGGGAGCGGATGGCCACTGGGTGATGCGGCAGGCTGGACCACTACATCGGAGCCACGGTTATCCCAGGCCGCTTTATGGTGGCGAATCATGTGTTGACGCAGGGCCGTGGTGCCGAGATTGGGACCCTGGCCACGCTTCACTTTCTGCCGACAGATTTTGCGTGTGACTACGCTAAGGTCCTCCGGATTCTTTATGAAGAACAACCACACCACAGAGTAGCTGATTTTCCCACCCGCAGTCCGCACTATTTCACTGCTATTGGCGCCGTCTCCAGGAACCCCCGTTCCACTACCTCCCTGAATGGTAGCTTGCCGCGAAGCAGGTGGTCTCTCCCTGGCACGTTTGGCTCCTGAATTTCCACTACTGCCACCACCACGCTGATTGCCAACCGTGCTACCTCCTTGCTGCCTCATAGACAAAGAGCAAATCTCTTCTCCTGATGATGATGAAGCCCCGGCTTCTGCACCCGGCCCCCAATTGCGATCGGCTTCATCATCATCAAAAGATGTGTGCACGTCACTGATGTCCTCCTCATGTTCCACAACAGTGTCTGCTTCAGGACCCTGAACAAATTAAACACCGCCTCCCACGTCACTCTCTGCATCACTATTTGCCCGCCTTGCGAAGCAAGCGATGCATGTCTCCTCAAATTCTTGGCTGCCCATTAGCTGCTGACTGTCCTCTATTACATCGTCCTCACTAAATAGTGGAGCTGAACCCAAAGTATGAGATACTTCTTTGGGAGAGGGAACAGCATAGGACAAAGGCAATGGTATTATGGGGACTGCTCCCGGGCCATGCCAACTGAGGGTTGTGTCTGAGGAACCCACCGACTCTTGACTGGCGTTGTCAGATGTCGCTTGTGATGATGGTGATGAGTGTGCAAACCAATTGACGAGGAGAGATGGGTCGACGACACGACGGCGGGGTGTTAACGGGAGCTCAGGCCTATTGCTGCGACTCCTGCTGCCACTCGCCCCAAGTCTGCTGCCAACTCTGCCTGACGTATGTAGGCCTCTGCCCCTTCTCTGTGCACGTCCTGGCACTTCCCTGCCTGACATACTTAGTGCGTTTATGAGGGTATAGAACAGCAGCAGGCGATTACTTACGGCTGTCCTTTCAAAGTATATAGGCCCTAGACAGAATAACAGTTACTAAATAGTACACTCCTTTGTTCTATGTATGCCCTTTGCAATGATGAGCGCACTGGTATGCGTATTTCTACGCAGAAAAAACACTTTTTTTTTTTAATACACCAGCAGGTGTATACTAATGTGTGAAATAGCACTGAATTTAGCACAGAGACAGAATAACAGGTAGTAAATAGTACACTACTTGGCTCTATGTATGCCCTTTGCAATGATGAGCGCACTGTTAAGCGTATTTATACGCAGAAAAAAACTCTTTTTTTTGTTGTATACACCAGCCAGTGTATACTAATGTGTGGAATAGCACTGAATTTAGCACAGAGACAGAAATACAGGTACTAAATAGTACACTACTTGGTTGTATGTATGCCCTTTGCAATGATGAGCGCACTGTTAAGGGTATTTGTACGCAGGAAAAACTTTTTTTTTCTTTAATACACTGGTAGGTGTATAACGTGTGGTATAACACTGAATTTAGCACAGACACAGAAAAAAAGGTAGTGTATGGTACGCAATTTGCTTGTATGTAGGCCCTTTGCAATGATAAGGCCACTGTTAAGCGTATTTGTACGCAGGAAAAACTTTTTTTTTCTTTAATACACCGGCAGGTGTATAACGTGCGGTATAACACTGAATTTAGCACAGAGACAGAAAAAAGGTAGTATATGGCACGCTATTTTCTTGTATGTAGGCCCTTTGCAATGATAAGGCCACTGTTACGCGTATTTGTACGCAGGAAAAACTTTTTTTTCTTTAATACACCGGCAGGTGTATAACGTGTGGTATAACACTAAATTTAGCACAGAGACAGAGTAACAGGTGAAAAATGGTAAAAAGGCACTAAAGTCCACACTAATATTTCTGAACAGCAGCAGGACCCAACTGGGCAGCACCACAAATTATTTTTTTTTTACAAGGATTAAACCCTAAATTGCACTCTGTCACACAATTGTGAGAATCAGATTTGCGGAGCAACAGAAAAAACTCAATTGGGCTGAAAAAAGAGGAGATTAGATGCTCCATACAGGTAAAACAGCTGTGAGATCTATGACGCAGGTGACTGCTATGCAGCACCTCTATGCCTGCTATATTGAGTAACGAGAATACGAGGTTTTGCTAGAATCGTTCTCGGTCAGAACTGCATCAACACTGTGCCCTGTGTCTTTCCCTAATGCTGATGTCACCGCTACTCTTAGCGGTCGGATGCTGTATAACGCCGTTGTATGCGATCAGCACACAGACTTGCAGTCACTTCCTTTCCCTATCTCGTGCATAGCAGAAATGACCAGAGGGAAGATGGCCGCCGATTATATAGGGCTGTTAAATCACAGGGGGTCAGTGAACACTGATAGGCTGCATCTTACATGTGATTCAGGGTCAGCCTGCCTACCTTCATTCCCACCGCAGTTTCCCACCCTCCCATAATCCCCTGCCCCATGTACTCACATGTGGATCCGCCATCTTAGGTCTCCAATAGCCTGGAACGCTGTAAAATGTCGCGCCGATATTCGTATTCATTGCGAATCAAATTTTTCATGAAATTCGTAACGAATTCGGGTTCGTCAACTTTGATTCGCTCATCTCTAGTCAGGATGTGTTGTTTAATCCGGCCGGTAATGCGGTTGGCGGAGAAGTGGATGCTATACATGGTATGTTTGTTTGTATATATCTAATCATGATTCATCATCATAATTCATTAACTGTTTCCTATTTTATGTATTATCAGGAATTTGTGCTGTAAATTCAGAAATTGTCTACATTATGGCATGGCTGTTTTTTCTATAAGCACTATAAAATAGTAAAAATGTGATCTGTTCTTTTTTGTAATTAATGCGCTGGCCACCAAATTGCCCGAGTTTTAATTACTATCAAGGTCAGGCTGTGTTGTTGAATCAGGCCGGTGATGCTGTTGACGGAGAAGAGGATGCTATAAATGGTTTGTTTGTATGTATACATCTAATCATGATTCATCATCATAATTCATGTTACGCCGAGCGCTCCGGGTCCCTGCTCCTCCCCGGAGCACTCGCGGCGTTCACCTTCTTGCAGTGCCCCGGTCAGACCCGCTGACCGGGAGCGCTGCATTAATGTTTCCGGCGGGGATGCGACCCGCTCGCGGCTCGCATCCCGGTCTCCTCACCCGAGGACTCAGTCCCGGCGCGCGCGGCCCCGCTCCCTAGGGTGCGCGTGCGCCGGCTCTCTCCGATTTAAAGGGCCAGTGCGCCACTGATTTGCGCCTGGCCCAATTAGTGCTCACACCTGTGACATGTCTTTATAACCTCACTTCCCCTTCCCAGCATTGCCGGATCTTGTTGCCTTGTGCCAGTGAAAGCGTTTCCTTGTATGTCCCAAGCCAGTGTTCCAGACCCTCTGCCGTTGCCCCTGACTACGATCCTTGCTGCCTGCCCTGACCTTCTGCTATGTCCGACCTTGCTCTTGCCTAATCCCTTGTACCGCGCCTGTCTCAGCCGTCAGTTGGGGTTGAGTCGCTATCGGGTGGAACGACCTGGGGGTTACCTGCCGCTGCAAGTCCATCCCGCTTTGCGGCGGGCTCTGGTGAAAACCAGTAACCCTTTAGACTCCGTTCCCCTGGTACGGCCCACGTCCTCAGCCCACTGACACAGAGAATCCACCACCAGTATCCTCACAGTATCCGGATCCTGACAATTCATTAACTGTTTCCTATTTTATGTAGTATCGTGAATTTGTGCTGCAAATTCAGAAATTGTCTAGATTATGGGTCCTAATGACACGTCTGTTTTTTCTATACGTACTATAAAAAGTAATTTGTTCCAAACGACCCATTGTTTGTCGAATCCATTGTATGTTGAGGGATTCGTGCAATGTGAAGTATAGGAAGTTATACTCACCTGTCCCCGCCGTTCCGGACCGCGTCCTCACCGCTCCCGATGCTGTCCCAGGGGCTCCCGATGCTGTTCTCCGACGTCTTCTTCGGGATCCTCCGGTGTCTTCTTCATCTTGTCCAGGGTCCGGGCCTCGCTTTCTGGTGACGTTATAACGCTGCTGCGCCGGCACGGCGTGCGCACTGACGTCATAACGACGCCGGAAAGCGAGGCCCAGACCCTGGAAAAGATGCGGAAGATGTCGGAGGATCCCGAAGTGGACCCGGAGCAGCGGGGATAGGTAAGCGAACCTGTCCGGGATGCTTAAACTGCTATCCGACAGCAGCTTAAGCATTTTGCGCTGTCGCATAGCAGTTAATGCGATGGCCTCGACATATAAAAGCATTGTATGTCGATGCTGACATCGACTTGCGATGGCCTCTGAGAGGCCATCGTATGTCGATTTGATCATATGTCGGGGCCATTGCATGTCGGGGGTTTACTGTAGTAAAATGTGATCTGTTCTTTTTGTAGTTGATGCATTGACAGATGAAATGCCCGAGAGTTTTAACTGCTATCAAGACCCGGAGGTTGTGTTGGATCCGACAGTGATGCTGTTGATGGAATAGAGGGTGGTTTAAATGGTATGTTTTGTATGTATACAGCCATGTACGTGATTGCATGCTAAAATATAGTTCATTAACGGTTGCCTATTTTATACAGTATCAGGAATGTGTGATGTAGATCCAGAAATTGTCTACATTTTGGGGAATAATGACGTTTCAGAACCAAACATAAATGGTATGTTTTGTATAACATGAATTGCTCATGTGGTTGTGTGCCTGCATAAGCTAACTAATGACTGCGTTGATGTTTTTATAAATTTACACTGCTTGTGTATCAATCCATGTTGGCTATTTAATGCTTTGATATTTTTAAACATTTATGTTATTTATGTGATCATATGAATGCAAAAGGATACTGATAATGTACTGTGTTTTTATACAGAAACCACAATGTATAATGCGGAAGCAGAATCATGGAGCAATCATCAGTCTACTGCTAGGAAAGAAAATCAGAGAAAAACGCAGAGTACTCGGGACAAAAGAGGTATTGCCTGCTGAAATATATTAAAAACATTTAAAAGCGTAGAAATATAAAACTATTACAAAGTTAATATCTATATTTATATGTGTATAACTAATTTCATAGTGTGGAAGCCCATTAAACCCAGAAAACTGGCCTTTACAGTAACTACTACAGCACAAAATGAGGAACCAGGGCGAAGCACAAAGAACCAGACAAGTAAGCATTACTATACATGTATACTTATAAATGTACTGCAACAATTAGGTTTTTCCTGATGAGATATATTAGGGTATGCTCACACTGAGGAATTGGGGCGGAAATCAAGCAGAAATGTTCTGCCTCAAAATATTGTTATTTTTCCACAAGAACTCACAGAGATTTTGCATGGAATTTCGTGTGGAATTGGAGCAAAATTGGAGCAGAATTGGCGCGGAATTCGAGTGGAATTCCACACACAGAAATGAAAATTTTAAGCGGAGGAGGAGAAGGGTATAATATATATATATATATATATATATATATATATATATATATATATATTATCCTCTTTTTTTTTTTCCATGCGGAAATTCGGCACCAATTCCGTGCCAATTCCGAGTGGAAATGATTCTGACTGAAAAAAAAATTAACATTGATCTCTATGGGAGTAAGACGCTGATTCCGCCTGAGAGAAAGAACATGTTCTTTCTTCAAGCGGAACAGACTTCCTCGTCAGAATTCTGCTTGAGGAAATTCCTCAGTGTGAACTGAGGGTCAGAAATTCTGCACAGCTCTATGGGGATTTTCACTGCTGAAGGAATTGGAGAGGAAAAAGCAAGCAGAATTACTTGTGGAAATTCCTCTCCAATTCCTCAGTGTGAACATACCCTTAAATGCATTTAAAAGCATAGAAATACAAAACAGTTAGAGAGTTAATATCTATATTTATATGTGTGTAACTAATTTCATAGTGTGAAGCCCATTAAACCCAGAAAACCGGCCTTCACAGTAACTACTACAGCACAAGATGAGGAACCAGGGCCAAGCACAAAGAACCAGACAAGTAAGTATTACTATACAAGTATACTTATAGATGTTCTGTGGGAACTATTTAACTTGTTAAGCATGCATTGCTCATATACTAACAGCGCTATAGGATGTGTGCTATTTTGCAGCTCGCAGAGCTCTCCACTTTTATCAAGTGCGTATTAAAGATGATTGGATATAAGTGCAAATGTGTATAACATACAAGCTTTACAACTCCTAACTCTCCATTTGAGGACCAATAAGCCTGAACCCTGAGGTTGTGCAACATGTGTCAAGGCCTCAATGAGCGTTTCATCCATATGCTGCTTGCGAAAATGACAGGACCGCCTGCACAAGCAAAAAACGGGGCAGTAAAGCACCAGCAGCTGTATAAAGCCCCATGCACCCTCAAAACGAATCTAATACAAGAATTACTCCACTACCAACAATTTTTTGAAGTAGTGGGGCCCTGACCGCCTCGATCCGGCACTGGTAAGCTACGCTTCATGAAACCAGACTATTTTCACGCTTATTATAATGAACAAAATACACATAGTGAGCACACAGCTACACCACCTAATGCTGAAGCACAGAATATGCATGGTCAATGGCCTAGTGTGTCTCTAATGACATTAGACAGAATGTCTGGTGAACATGTTCTCTTACTGACCATACGTAATCAGTTAACTTATTTGGTGGACCAATATGCATCATTAACTACATGCATGCCGGGCCCCCAAAAAGTAGCTGAGCTGTCTGAACTGGCAGTTCAGATATGTCTTTGAAAACCTTCTGAAAAAAATGTCAGAGAGGTCCCAATGACTATCCATGATTGGTGGTGGCATAAACAAATTTAAAAGACGTAGATCAACCCTTTTTTTTAAAAGACCAAGAGCTATAAAAACTGTAAAAATTTTTACTAAAAGCTAAGAAATCATTGGCAAATCGGAGACTTTGAAAGGCGCAGAGACTTAGCAGTGTAAACACAAACAACACCATAACACGACAACACAATCCCCAAGATGATAATGACCCTCTAGAAGGTCCCAGCAAGGCCGTGTGTGGTTCACAAAATGCTACACACGATGCTCCAGCAGACAGCTCTATTCAGGCTGATGACACAACCCAGAGACTGGAACATTTCTTTCATAGACAGAGAGACCTAAAAGACCTTAATGGTATTGAGTATACAAACCACTTTAGATTTGTGAATCTAGGTCATATACAGTCATTTGTGGAAGCTGTGAATGGTGTGCATGAAGCCATTCGGTCATTACTGGACAATATCTTGAGGGATGTTTATCCTGGTGATTTTGTACAGTTAAGACTGGAAGGTGAACGGTGAACAGTGGACTGGAAGGCAAACGGTGGAAGGTGATCCGGTGCATTCAACAAAACAGGGAAGAGATGTATTTTAATGCAGAGACTTTCTTGGATGCAGTAGCATCCGCATTACAGAGTAACACTGAATGCCTGGCTTCAGATTGTTTGAAGCTCGTTGTTACGGTCATCAGAAACAGAAGGGGTGGGTCACAGAGGCGTTTGAAGTCTATTGTTTACAGCAAGATCATCAAACAGAAATTACATTGTCTGTATGACTTTAACAACTATCACTCTAATTTGTGTTTTGCCACAAGCTTATGTGCTCTGGTAGCTGATGGGGACGTTGATGAAGAGTTTTTATTGTCACGTGCCCGTCAGATACACACAGCATTGGGCATTCCCGATACTGAAATGGTAAGCTTTAGAGACATTGCGGCTTTTGAAAGCTACATGGCATTACCATTAATGTGTTGTACTACAGTAACGGTGATTGGCGTTATTTCAACACAGACAATAAGAACACAGACAAGACAGTGTATATTCTACACCATGATGAGCATTACTATGGCATTAAAAATGTGAAGGCCTTTTTTGGTTCCCGTTACTTTTGTGAAAAATGCGGGTCTGGTTTCCACCATAAAAATAATCACTCATGTCAGTTTTTTTGTGGAGCTTGTCAGAGACATAACTGTACTGAAAGTGTAGAGATCCAGCCACGCTGCCCTACCTGTTGTGTGTATTGTTGCTCGCAGGAGTGTTTAGATTTACACATACACATGGGGAGAGATGACCCCCTCTTCTGCCGCCTTAAAACATTTTGTGATCGGTGTCATCATTTTGTCTACACCAACAAACAGGAACACAAGTGTAGAGGATTACGCTGCAGTGTGTGCCGTGTTCAATTGGAAAGATTTGATGGCCATCTCTGTTATCTAGAACCAATTGACCAGGGGTTGCCCCCTGATTACAAAAACCCTTTTTAAATTCCCACCCCTTAAAACTTAACTTTTATTGAGTCATAAATAATAATGAATATACTGTGAAGTAGAGTCTATTAAAACCCCAGTCCTTTAGTGTGTATATCAATATGCATACATATTATCACAGACACCTCTGTGCATGTCCAGTGAATAACAATCACCAGTCGCCTGCAAATACCCTGGTTGATAACAGTTCTGACACACTATTGGGACTGCAATTAAAACCTAACACTGCCCCCTCTACACGTTTCGTTACAACAGTAACGTCCTCAGGAGGAAACGGCATCAACCTGTTCACACACCTATCTCTATATTTATGGGCGCTCTAGATATACATCTCCCGCCCTCTGATCGCCTCCTGGCCAATCAGAGTGGCACCTCGCGCAGCTCCATAGGGTTACCTCATCTGTGTCTAATCTTCTTCTAATTCATCCTCTTCGGATGCAAAGATGCAAAGCAAAGAAAGAGTCTGATCTTTATATCTTCTATGACTAAGAATGCCAACAGGAAACTGGTACACATACACCCAACTTTATTTATGCCACAACATTGTGCTGTGATACTTCCTGGGAATTTGAGGGCAAGAACTGTACACGTGACTTTGTGCAATTCTTTACCAGTGGTAAATTAACAGGTTATACTTTTATAGCCCACAATGCAGGAAGATATGTCTCCTACTTTGTTGTTAGAGAGATGATTACTGAAAAGCTGGATGCAAAAATTATTGCTGAAGGGGGGCAACTAATGTGTGTGACACTACCTGATTTTAAAATGCGGTTCATAGACTCTCTAAATTTCATCATCATGAAGCTTAGTAAACTACCTCAGGCTATGGGCTTTTCAGGTGCAAAGGGAAACTTCCCACACTTTTTTTTAACACAGTAGAGAATCAAGACCCGCTACCAGATACCCACTACTATGGTGTGGAATATATGATGGCTGGTGAGAAAAAAAGAGTTCATGGATTGGTATGAGCTACATAAAAACAGCACTTTTGATTTTAAAGCCAAACTTAAATCTTACTGTAAACAAGACAGGCTTTTGAGAAAGGCCTGTGTACTCTACAGAGACGAAGTGATGGAGATGACTAGGACAAATGTTTCAAAATTTTGTGAGAAGCAAAAGAAAAACATTGTGGTCTCTCAGTGCGTTGATCCTTCTCAGCTTATCACTCTGGCTTTTTTATGCATTGAAATGTACAGATTTAAGTTTCTACCAAAAAACCCCATTGCCATTGCCAATAAAAACGAAAAAAAGTTACTCAGCACCAGCCATTCAATGGCTCATGTACATAGACCACACAGAGAACATTAGCATACAGCACGCTTTGAAAGGTGGGGAAAAGCAGGTCATCACATAGCATTTGAATTTCAGGGGTGCTTTTACCACGGTTGCCCTGTTTGCTATAGTGAAAATGACACAAATAAGGTGACAAAGACAAGCTACGGACAGTTGTATCACAAATTTTTGATAAAAAAAAACTATATCTACAGAGTTGTGGGTTCCAAATACAACTGATGTGGGAGCATGAGTGAAATGAAATAGTTGTAAAAGATTCTAACCTTCAAACATTTCTCCATGAAATGCAATTACCAACACCTCTAGATCCCGGGGATGCACTTTATGGGGGGCGAACGAATGCCATCAAACTCTATCACAAACAATCAGAAGGTGAGACAATACATTACTATGATTTCACTAGCCTATACCCATTTGTGAACAAAACAAAGACATATCCTGTAGGCCATCCCACCATAATTTATGACAATTTTAGCTGCATCAAAAATTACTTTGGCATTGCCAGGGTGAAGGTTTACCCTCCCAGGGACTTGTTTTTTCGGGTCTTACCTGTCAAAAATAACAAAAAAAATGTATGTTTCCTCTCTGTTTCACATGCACTGTAAACACACAGATAAGTGAATGCTTGCACAGCGATGAACAGCGTTCTCTCACAGGCACATGGTGTACGATTGAGTTAGAGATGGCTTTGGAAAATGGTTACAGGCTCTGTGAAGTCTATGAGGTCTGGCATTTTCCTAACACTACTGAAAATCTTTTTGCTTCCTACATTAAATTGCATCTTAGGGATAAACAGGAGGCATCAGGTTACCCTAGTTGGGGCACGGATGATGTAAAAAAAAAAACAGCAATACATTGATTTTTTTTTTCCTTGAAAAGGAAGGTGTGCAAATACCTGAGAACTCTGCTAAAAGACAAATCTCAAAACTTTTCTTAAATTCTTTATGGATCTATAAATCTAACCAACACTGGCATTGTGCGTGATCCTGATGAACTCTTTCAATATGCCTCTGCCCCCTACTATTGGATTTCTGGGTTAAATTTTATTGATGATGAAACTGAAACCGTGAACTGGAAATACACAACGGGTCATCACACAGTCAGCAGAAACACAAAAAATGTTATAGCCTGTTTTACAACAGCTTATGCCAGACTAAAACTGTACTCACTTCTTGACAGATTGCATGATAGATGCCTTTATCATGACACAGATTATGTCATTTTTGTGCATCGCGTGGGTGAGTGGTATCCGCCTTTAGGCGATTGGGGGAATCAACCAGTGAAATTCCCGATGACTCACACATCACAGACTTTGTCTCTGCCGGCCCAAAAACCGATGGGTACAAACTCAATGCTGGTAAAACAGTCTTAAAGGTGAAGGGTATAACACTAAATGTTGTAAACACCCAGGTTATTAATTTTGATAGCTTAAAGGATTTAGTTTTTGACTATCCCCGTAATTCTCCGCTGAGACCCAAAAACTTATAACTGTTGAGCAGCCAGGTATTTTTAGAAATAAGAAATCCTGGAGTATTGAAACAAGACAAGCTGCGCAAGATGCAGAGGTGTGTCTATACAAAGAGACACTTGATAGATGATTTTACAACGCTACCTTTTGGCTTCTAGTTCTTTTATTACGTCATTACAACACTTTTTTTTCAGACAATATAGCAGTACTTTTTCTGAATCTCAGGATCAGTGAGCCCGATGATCTGCGCAAAACACAAAGTCGCGATTAAACACGGCGTGTATTAGACTGTGACACCGAAACCGAGCATCTATTAATATTATGGACACACGGTTACAAAACTCTTTTTCATGTATTTTAGCAGGCCCCTACAACTTTGGAAAGAGTTACTTTGTAAAAGAGCTGTTGTTCAATAGTGCTACTCATTTGACACACAAGTCCGACAATATTGTTTGGTTTTATGCGTGTTGGCAAAAACTGTATGATGACTTGTCTCGTTCTTTTCCTAACATTAGGGTTTATTGAAGGACTACCACATACATTTATAGATAATGATCTGTTTCCACCTGACAAGGTAAATTTGACCATTGTTGATGATCTCATGGAGAACGCTAGTGAGAATAATGAAATAGAAAAAGCATTTAACAAGTATGTTACAGGAATCTTAGTATATTATATCTCGTGCAAAATATATTTTGTCAGGGTAAAAAGAGTAGAACCATCAATTTAAATATCCAGTACATGGTTCTTTTCAATAATCCAAGTGATAAATTGCAAATTCTGACATTAGCAAGACAAATGTACCCTGGGAAAACCCATTTCTTCTTAGAAGCTTTTGAGTATGCTACAAAAGAACCTTATGGCCATTTACTAGTTGATTTAAGGGCAAACACGCCCGAGCAGTATCGTTTAAAATCATGTTTCTTTCCCCCATCTTTACCTGCTGTGTATATTCATAAGAAAAACCTCTCAAAAAAGTGATGATTTCATCCTGTTGCACATTCAATGAGCTGTACATAGCAGTGTCAAGATGTCTGAGAGATTAAGATGTAATTGGGCACTTTAAAAAAAAACCTGGTTAAAGCCACTCCTTCAGCTAGGAAATCTATATTGCAACATGCGAGCAATGATTTAATATCAGCCATAGGGGAGATCGCTCTGAATATCTTGAAAGGGAGAATACCTCTAAAAGAACGCCAGAAAAATATACTAAAAAAGTGGCATAAAGCTATAAAGAAGCTAAGTGATAGATCCTTGCCCATAAAGAAAAAGAAGCGCTTAGTGAACCAAACAGGATGGTTCATAGGTCTGCTATTGGGATTTGCCATTCCTTTAACCCCTTAAGGACCAATGCAAATAAACCTGTACGCCCCTGAAAGACCAGGCCTGTTTTTTCAAATCGGGGATGTCTGTCTTTATTAGAGAATAACTCTGGTAACGTTTTGCCAATCACGATAATTCTGACACTGTTTTTTTGTCACAAGTTATCCTTCATGTACATAGTAAAAGTAAGCCGATGTCATTTGTAGTTTTTTTTTTACAATGCAAAAAATCATGAAATTTTTACAAAAAATTATGTTTTTTTGCTATTTTAACACTAATAGGTTGCATATATTTATACTTACTGACCAAATAGTTTATGAAACTTATACTTTCAGATGTCTACTTTATTTTGACGTCATTTTTTAGT
>NW_026609406.1:0-32552 GCF_029499605.1 Hyla sarda
CTCACAAAGCCCACTCACAGAGCCACTGGCATCTTTTGACTTTCCCCAACTAAGCCCTTGCCTCCTTTTGTGTTCCATGTCGCGGTCCTTCCCCCCCCAGGTCTGAGACATGGAATACATTAGGGACAAGGGTTCTGTTGTGGGAAGTCGGAAGGAGTCAGGGGCTCTGTGGGTGGAGGGGGGGCTTGTAGGGGTAGGTTGGTTGAAACAGATGCCAGAGGGAGTTGTGGATTTGGAAGGCAGAAAGGTGGAAGGGCCGCTGTTAGGGCAGGGGATACAGAAAGTGGTAGGGGGTACTGTGTGTGGTATGAGAAAGAGGGGAAAGTAGGTGGCTATGGCTCTACCTAGGACCGGGGCTCAGAAGGAGGCAAGAAGTCTTGAAGGGGAGCTGGGGCCATGGATTACGATGGAAGGTAAGTTTGTAAGGGCTCTGTTAGAGGAGGAGGGAGAAGGTGGTAGGGGTACAGTGCCTTAGGGGAAGAGTTCAGGGGAACAGAATGTGACAGGGGCACTAGGGGTCAGGGAGACATATGTTGGCAGTGGGTCTGCTGGGTTTCAGGATACAGAGAGTTGCAAGGACTTCTTGATGGGGAGTAGCCTCTGTAGGGGTGGGGTAAATGGGTACAGAAGGTGATAAGCAATCTGTGGGGGAAAGGTGACAGTACCTCTGTGGAAGGACAGAGAGGCACGAAGTGACAGACAAGTAATCTTCTTACCTGAGACCGCTACTTAGACTGTCCTTAGTGATTCCTTGGCTGGATCCGCTGTCTTCACTGCACTGGCAGACATCTCGACTCCCGCCACAACAGCCCGGCACAGAGTTTATTTTTAATATATTTTTGTTATTATCAGGAACATTTGGCGCCACCTCCTCACTCTGGACACATACCCAGGAGAGTAATCCTACCAAACTCTGCATCAGTCTCAGCATTACCGGATATCTGCCCCAAACGACAAGGAGCTGCTATGATATGGTAAGTTTCTATTTAATCATGTAGTGGCTACCCAAGCATGGCTTGTTGCAGTGATAATGGGGGGGTTATCATTGTGGCACCATGTGTCAGTAGCTTTAATAGTTAGCTAACCCCTAGACTCTCCTTGTCCTCATTGTAATGCAATGTGCATCTGTGTGTGGAGGGGGAGCGCTCTCTGCTGGGTAGCGGTGGTGGATGTCCGGATGTCTGCCTGTGCAGTGAGGACAGCAGTTCCTGCTAAGATGTCACTAAGGACAGGCTAAGCAGCTGTCCCAGGCCGGAAGACTGCTGTCCTGTCACTTTGTGCCCCCCCCCCCTGTCCTTCCACAGAGACCATGTCACCTTTCCCCCACAGGGTGCCTTCCATCTTCTGCACCATTCTTCCCTACCCCCACAGAGGCTACACCCCATCGAATAGTTCTCGCAATTCTCTGTACCCTTGAACCCAGTAGAGTCTCTGCCACATTATCCCTTAGCTGCTGCAACATAGCCTAATGATTACAGCCGCCATTAACCCTTCGCCACTCATTGTGAATCCAAGCCATTCTGGGCTGTGGATGAGTGGAAGACTGTTGTTTCTGCCACATATTACCCCCCTGTACTCTTCCCCTAAAGTACTGTAACCCTACTGCTTTCCCCCCCCCTTCCTCTAACAGAGCTCTTTCGTCCTCTTACCTTCCATCGCTATCCATGTCCCCACCTCCCCTTCAAGACCGCCTATCACTTTCTGAGCCTCTGCCCTAGACAAAGTTCTAGCCACCTACTCTCCCCCTTTCCCGTACCACACACAGTACCCCTGCCACCTTCTGTACCCCCTCTCCTAACATTCCTTCAACCTTTCTGCCTTCTAGATCCCCAACCCTTCCTGGCTTCTGCCTCTAGCCCCCTACCCTCACAAAGCCCACTCACAGAGCCACTGGCATCTTTTGACTTTCCCCAACTAAGCCCTTGCCTCCTTTTGTGTTCCATGTCGCGGTCCTTCCCCCCCAGGTCTGAGACATGGAATACATTAGGGGACAAGGGTTCTGTTGTGGGAAGTCAGAAGGAGTCAGGGGCTCTGTGGGTGGAGGGGGGGCTTGTAGGGGTAGGTTGGTTGAAACAGATGCCAGAGGGAGTTGTGGATTTGGAAGGCAGAAAGGTGGAAGGGCCGCTGTTAGGGCAGGGGATACAGAAAGTGGTAGGGGGTACTGTGTGTGGTATGAGAAAGAGGGGAAAGTAGGTGGCTATGGCTCTACCTAGGACTGGGGCTCAGAAGGAGGCAAGAAGTCTTGAAGGGAAGCTGGGGCCATGGATTACGATGGAAGGTAAGTTTGTAAGGGCTCTGTTAGAGGAGGAGGGAGAAGGTGGTAGGGGTACAGTGCCTAAGGGGAAGAGTTCAGGGGAACAGAATGTGACAGGGGCACTAGGGGTCAGGGAGACATATGTTGGCAGTGGGTCTGCTGGGTTTCAGGATACAGAGAGTTGCAAGGACTTCTTGATGGGGAGTAGCCTCTGTAGGGGTGGGGTAAATGGGTACAGAAGGTGATAGGCAATCTGTGGGGGAAAGGTGACAGTACCTCTGTGGAAGGACAGAGAGGCACGAAGTGACAGACAAGTAATCTTCTTACCTGAGACCGCTACTTAGACTGTCCTTAGTGATTCCTTGGCTGGATCCGCTGTCTTCACTGCACTGGCAGACATCTCGACTCCCGCCACAACAGCCCGGCACAGAGTTTATTTTTAATATATTTTTGTTATTATCAGGAACATTTGGCGCCACCTCCTCACTCTGGACACATACCCAGGAGAGTAATCCTACCAACCTCTGCATCAGCCTCAGCATTACCGGATATCTGCCCCAACCGACAAGGAGCTGCTATGATATGGTAAGTTTCTATTTAATCATGTAGTGGCTACCCAAGCATGGCTTGTTGCAGTGATAATGGGGGGGTTATCATTGTGGCACCATGTGTCAGTAGCTTTAATAGTTAGCTAACCCCTAGACTCTCCTTGTCCTCATTGTAATGCAATGTGCATCTGTGTGTGGAGGGGGAGCGCTCTCTGCTGGGTAGCGGTGGTGGATGTCCGGATGTCTGCCTGTGCAGTGAGGACAGCAGTTCCTGCTAAGATGTCACTAAGGACAGGCTAAGCAGCTGTCCCAGGCCGGAAGACTGCTGTCCTGTCACTTTGTGCCCCCCCCCCCCCCTGTCCTTCCACAGAGACCATGTCACCTTTCCCCCAAAGGGTGCCTTCCATCTTCTGCACCATTCTTCCCTACCCCCACAGAGGCTACACCCCATCGAATAGTTCTCGCAATTCTCTGTACCCTTGAACCCAGTAGAGTCTCTGCCACATTATCCCTTAGCTGCTACAACATAGCCTAATGATTACAGCCGCCATTAACCCTTCGCCACTCATTGTGAATCCAAGCCATTCTGGGCTGTGGATGAGTGGAAGACTGTTGTTTCTGCCACATATTACCCCCCTGTACTCTTCCCCTAAAGTACTGTAACCCTACTGCTTTCCCCCCCCTTCCTCTAACAGAGCTCTTTCGTCCTCTTACCTTCCATCGCTATCCATGTCCCCACCTCCCCTTCAAGACCGCCTATCACTTTCTGAGCCTCTGCCCTAGACAAAGTTCTAGCCACCTACTCTCCCCCTTTCCCGTACCACACACAGTACCCCTGCCACCTTCTGTACCCCCTCTCCTAACATTCCTTCAACCTTTCTGCCTTCTAGATCCCCAACCCTTCCTGGCTTCTGCCTCTAGCCCCCTACCCTCACAAAGCCCACTCACAGAGCCACTGGCATCTTTTGACTTTCCCCAACTAAGCCCTTGCCTCCTTTTGTGTTCCATGTCGCGGTCCTTCCCCCCCAGGTCTGAGACATGGAATACATTAGGGGACAAGGGTTCTGTTGTGGGAAGTCAGAAGGAGTCAGGGGCTCTGTGGGTGGAGGGGGGGCTTGTAGGGGTAGGTTGGTTGAAACAGATGCCAGAGGGAGTTGTGGATTTGGAAGGCAGAAAGGTGGAAGGGCCGCTGTTAGGGCAGGGGATACAGAAAGTGGTAGGGGGTACTGTGTGTGGTATGAGAAAGAGGGGAAAGTAGGTGGCTATGGCTCTACCTAGGACTGGGGCTCAGAAGGAGGCAAGAAGTCTTGAAGGGGAGCTGGGGCCATGGATTACGATGGAAGGTAAGTTTGTAAGGGCTCTGTTAGAGGAGGAGGGAGAAGGTGGTAGGGGTACAGTGCCTTAGGGGAAGAGTTCAGGGGAACAGAATGTGACAGGGGCACTAGGGGTCAGGGAGACATATGTTGGCAGTGGGTCTGCTGGGTTTCAGGATACAGAGAGTTGCAAGGACTTCTTGATGGGGAGTAGCCTCTGTAGGGGTGGGGTAAATGGGTACAGAAGGTGATAGGCACTCTGTGGGGGAAAGGTGACAGTACCTCTGTGGAAGGACAGAGAGGCACGAAGTGACAGACAAGTAATCTTCTTACCTGAGACCGCTACTTAGACTGTCCTTAGTGATTCCTTGGCTGGATCCGCTGTCTTCACTGCACTGGCAGACATCTCGACTCCCGCCACAACAGCCCGGCACAGAGTTTATTTTTAATATATTTTTGTTATTATCAGGAACATTTGGCGCCACCTCCTCACTCTGGACACATACCAACCTCTGCATCAGCCTCAGCATTACCGGATATCTGCCCCAACCGACAAGGAGCTGCTATGATATGGTAAGTTTCTATTTAATCATGTAGTGGCTACCCAAGCATGGCTTGTTGCAGTGATAATGGGGGGGTTATCATTGTGGCACCATGTGTCAGTAGCTTTAATAGTTAGCTAACCCCTAGACTCTCCTTGTCCTCATTGTAATGCAATGTGCATCTGTGTGTGGAGGGGGAGCGCTCTCTGCTGGGTAGCGGTGGTGGATGTCCGGATGTCTGCCTGTGCAGTGAGGACAGCAGTTCCTGCTAAGATGTCACTAAGGACAGGCTAAGCAGCTGTCCCAGGCCGGAAGACTGCTGTCCTGTCACTTTGTGCCCCCCCCCCCCCCCCCCTGTCCTTCCACAGAGACCATGTCACCTTTCCCCCACAGGGTGCCTTCCATCTTCTGCACCATTCTTCCCTACTTCCACAGATGCTACACCCCATCGAATAGTTCTCGCAATTCTCTGTACCCTTCAACCCAGTAGAGTCTCTGCCACATTATCCCTTAGCTGCTGCAACATAGCCTAATGATTACAGCCGCCATTAACCCTTCGCCACTCATTGTGAATCCAAGCCATTCTGGGCTGTGGATGAGTGGAAGACTGTTGTTTCTGCCACATATTACCCCCCTGTACTCTTCCCCTAAAGTACTGTAACCCTACTGCTTTCCCCCCCCCTTCCTCTAACAGAGCTCTTTCGTCCTCTTACCTTCCATCGCTATCCATGTCCCCACCTCCCCTTCAAGACCGCCTATCACTTTCTGAGCCTCTGCCCTAGACAAAGTTCTAGCCACCTACTCTCCCCCTTTCCCGTACCACACACAGTACCCCTGCCACCTTCTGTACCCCCTCTCCTAACATTCCTTCAACCTTTCTGCCTTCTAGATCCCCAACCCTTCCTGGCTTCTGCCTCTAGCCCCCTACCCTCACAAAGCCCACTCACAGAGCCACTGGCATCTTTTGACTTTCCCCAACTAAGCCCTTGCCTCCTTTTGTGTTCCATGTCGCGGTCCTTCCCCCCCCAGGTCTGAGACATGGAATACATTAGGGACAAGGGTTCTGTTGTGGGAAGTCGGAAGGAGTCAGGGGCTCTGTGGGTGGAGGGGGGGCTTGTAGGGGTAGGTTGGTTGAAACAGATGCCAGAGGGAGTTGTGGATTTGGAAGGCAGAAAGGTGGAAGGGCCGCTGTTAGGGCAGGGGATACAGAAAGTGGTAGGGGGTACTGTGTGTGGTATGAGAAAGAGGGGAAAGTAGGTGGCTATGGCTCTACCTAGGACCGGGGCTCAGAAGGAGGCAAGAAGTCTTGAAGGGGAGCTGGGGCCATGGATTACGATGGAAGGTAAGTTTGTAAGGGCTCTGTTAGAGGAGGAGGGAGAAGGTGGTAGGGGTACAGTGCCTTAGGGGAAGAGTTCAGGGGAACAGAATGTGACAGGGGCACTAGGGGTCAGGGAGACATATGTTGGCAGTGGGTCTGCTGGGTTTCAGGATACAGAGAGTTGCAAGGACTTCTTGATGGGGAGTAGCCTCTGTAGGGGTGGGGTAAATGGGTACAGAAGGTGATAGGCACTCTGTGGGGGAAAGGTGACAGTACCTCTGTGGAAGGACAGAGAGGCACGAAGTGACAGACAAGTAATCTTCTTACCTGAGACCGCTACTTAGACTGTCCTTAGTGATTCCTTGGCTGGATCCGCTGTCTTCACTGCACTGGCAGACATCTCGACTCCCGCCACAACAGCCCGGCACAGAGTTTATTTTTAATATATTTTTGTTATTATCAGGAACATTTGGCGCCACCTCCTCACTCTGGACACATACCCAGGAGAGTAATCCTACCAAACTCTGCATCAGCCTCAGCATTACCGGATATCTGCCCCAAACGACAAGGAGCTGCTATGATATGGTAAGTTTCTATTTAATCATGTAGTGGCTACCCAAGCATGGCTTGTTGCAGTGATAATGGGGGGTTATCATTGTGGCACCATGTGTCAGTAGCTTTAATAGTTAGCTAACCCCTAGACTCTCCTTGTCCTCATTGTAATGCAATGTGCATCTGTGTGTGGAGGGGGAGCGCTCTCTGCTGGGTAGCGGTGGTGAATGTCCGGATGTCTGCCTGTGCAGTGAGGACAGCAGTTCCTGCTAAGATGTCACTAAGGACAGGCTAAGCAGCTGTCCCAGGCCGGAAGACTGCTGTCCTGTCACTTTGTGCCCCCCCCCCCTGTCCTTTCACAGAGACCATGTCACCTTTCCCCCACAGGGTGCCTTCCATCTTCTGCACCATTCTTCCCTACCCCCACAGAGGCTACACCCCATCGAATAGTTCTCGCAATTCTCTGTACCCTTGAACCCAGTAGAGTCTCTGCCACATTATCCCTTAGCTGCTGCAACATAGCCTAATGATTACAGCCGCCATTAACCCTTCGCCACTCATTGTGAATCCAAGCCATTCTGGGCTGTGGATGAGTGGAAGACTGTTGTTTCTGCCACATATTACCCCCCTGTACTCTTCCCCTAAAGTACTGTAATCCTACTGCTTTCCCCCCCCTTCCTCTAACAGAGCTCTTTCGTCCTCTTACCTTCCATCGCTATCCATGTCCCCACCTCCCCTTCAAGACCGCCTATCACTTTCTGAGCCTCTGCCCTAGACAAAGTTCTAGCCACCTACTCTCCCCCTTTCCCGTACCACACACAGTACCCCTGCCACCTTCTGTACCCCCTCTCCTAACATTCCTTCAACCTTTCTGCCTTCTAGATCCCCAACCCTTCCTGGCTTCTGCCTCTAGCCCCCTACCCTCACAAAGCCCACTCACAGAGCCACTGGCATCTTTTGACTTTCCCCAACTAAGCCCTTGCCTCCTTTTGTGTTCCATGTCGCGGTCCTTCCCCCCCAGGTCTGAGACATGGAATACATTAGGGGACAAGGGTTCTGTTGTGGGAAGTCAGAAGGAGTCAGGGGCTCTGTGGGTGGAGGGGGGGCTTGTAGGGGTAGGTTGGTTGAAACAGATGCCAGAGGGAGTTGTGGATTTGGAAGGCAGAAAGGTGGAAGGGCCGCTGTTAGGGCAGGGGATACAGAAAGTGGTAGGGGGTACTGTGTGTGGTATGAGAAAGAGGGGAAAGTAGGTGGCTATGGCTCTACCTAGGACCGGGGCTCAGAAGGAGGCAAGAAGTCTTGAAGGGGAGCTGGGGCCATGGATTACGATGGAAGGTAAGTTTGTAAGGGCTCTGTTAGAGGAGGAGGGAGAAGGTGGTAGGGGTACAGTGCCTTAGGGGAAGAGTTCAGGGGAACAGAATGTGACAGGGGCACTAGGGGTCAGGGAGACATATGTTGGCAGTGGGTCTGCTGGGTTTCAGGATACAGAGAGTTGCAAGGACTTCTTGATGGGGAGTAGCCTCTGTAGGGGTGGGGTAAATGGGTACAGAAGGTGATAGGCACTCTGTGGGGGAAAGGTGACAGTACCTCTGTGGAAGGACAGAGAGGCACGAAGTGACAGACAAGTAATCTTCTTACCTGAGACCGCTACTTAGACTGTCCTTAGTGATTCCTTGGCTGGATCCGCTGTCTTCACTGCACTGGCAGACATCTCGACTCCCGCCACAACAGCCCGGCACAGAGTTTATTTTTAATATATTTTTGTTATTATCAGGAACATTTGGCGCCACCTCCTCACTCTGGACACATACCCAGGAGAGTAATCCTACCAACCTCTGCATCAGCCTCAGCATTACCGGATATCTGCCCCAACCGACAAGGAGCTGCTATGATATGGTAAGTTTCTATTTAATCATGTAGTGGCTACCCAAGCATGGCTTGTTGCAGTGATAATGGGGGGGTTATCATTGTGGCACCATGTGTCAGTAGCTTTAATAGTTAGCTAACCCCTAGACTCTCCTTGTCCTCATTGTAATGCAATGTGCATCTGTGTGTGGAGGGGGAGCGCTCTCTGCTGGGTAGCGGTGGTGGATGTCCGGATGTCTGCCTGTGCAGTTTGGACAGCAGTTCCTGCTAAGATGTCACTAAGGACAGGCTAAGCAGCTGTCCCAGGCCGGAAGACTGCTGTCCTGTCACTTTGTGCCCCCCCCCCCCCCCCCCCGTCCTTCCACAGAGACCATGTCACCTTTCCCCCACAGGGTGCCTTCCATCTTCTGCACCATTCTTCCCTACTTCCACAGAGGCTACACCCCATCGAATAGTTCTCGCAATTCTCTGTACCCTTGAACCCAGTAGAGTCTCTGCCACATTATCCCTTAGCTGCTGCAACATAGCCTAATGATTACAGCCGCCATTAACCCTTCGCCACTCATTGTGAATCCAAGCCATTCTGGGCTGTGGATGAGTGGAAGACTGTTGTTTCTGCCACATATTACCCCCCTGTACTCTTCCCCTAAAGTACTGTAACCCTACTGCTTCCCCCCCCTTCCTCTAACAGAGCTCTTTCGTCCTCTTACCTTCCATCGCTATCCATGTCCCCACCTCCCCTTCAAGACCGCTTATCACTTTCTGAGCCTCTGCCCTAGACAAAGTTCTAGCCACCTACTCTCCCCCTTTCCCGTACCACACACAGTACCCCTGCCACCTTCTGTACCCCCTCTCCTAACATTCCTTCAACCTTTCTGCCTTCTAGATCCCCAACCCTTCCTGGCTTCTGCCTCTAGCCCCCTACCCTCACAAAGCCCACTCACAGAGCCACTGGCATCTTTTCACTTTCCCCAACTAAGCCCTTGCCTCCTTTTGTGTTCCATGTCGCAGTCCTTCCCCCCCAGGTCTGAGACATGGAATACATTAGGGGACAAGGGTTCTGTTGTGGGAAGTCAGAAGGAGTAAGGGGCTCTGTGGGTGGAGGGGGGGCTTGTAGGGGTAGGTTGGTTGAAACAGATGCCAGAGGGAGTTGTGGATTTGGAAGGCAGTAAGGTGGAAGGGCCGCTGTTAGGGCAGGGGATACAGAAAGTGGTAGGGGGTACTGTGTGTGGTATGAGAAAGAGGGGAAAGTAGGTGGCTATGGCTCTACCTAGGACCGGGGCTCAGAAGGAGGCAAGAAGTCTTGAAGGGGAGCTGGGGCCATGGATTACGATGGAAGGTAAGTTTGTAAGGGCTCTGTTAGAGGAGGAGGGAGAAGGTGGTAGGGGTACAGTGCCTTAGGGGAAGAGTTCAGGGGAACAGAATGTGACAGGGACACTAGGGGTCAGGGAGACATATGTTGGCAGTGGTTCTGCTGGGTTTCAGGATACAAAGAGTTGCAAGGACTTCTTGATGGGGAGTAGCCTCTGTAGGGGTGGGGTAAATGAGTACAGAAGGTGATAGGCACTCTGTGGGGGAAAGGTGACCGTACCTCTGTGGAAGGACAGAGAGGCACGAAGTGACAGACAAGTAATCTTCTTACCTGAGACTGCTACTTAGACTGTCCTTAGTGATTCCTTGGCTGGATCCGCTGTCTTCACTGCACTGGCAGACATCTCGACTCCCGCCACAACAGCCCGGCACAGAGTTTATTTTTAATATATTTTTGTTATTATCAGGAACATTTGGCGCCACCTCCTCACTCTGGACACATACCCAGGAGAGTAATCCTACCAACCTCTGCATCAGCCTCAGCATTACCGGATATCTGCCCCAAACGACAAGGAGCTGCTATGATATGGTAAGTTTCTATTTAATCATGTAGTGGCTACCCAAGCATGGCTTGTTGCAGTGATAATGGGGGGGTTATCATTGTGGCACCATGTGTCAGTAGCTTTAATAGTTAGCTAACCCCTAGACTCTCCTTGTCCTCATTGTGATGCAATGTGCATCTGTGTGTGGAGGGGGAGCGCTCTCTGCTGGGTAGCGGTGGTGGATGTCCGGATGTCTGCCTGTGCAGTGAGGACAGCAGTTCCTGCTAAGATGTCACTAAGGACAGGCTAAGCAGCTGTCCCAGGCCGGAAGACTGCTGTCCTGTCACTTTGTGCCCCCCCCCCTGTCCTTCCACAGAGACCATGTCACCTTTCCCCCACATGGTGCCTTCCATCTTCTGCACCATTCTTCCCTACCCCCACAGAGGCTACACCCCATCGAATAGTTCTCGCAATTCTCTGTACCCTTGAACCCAGTAGATTCTCTGCCACATTATTTCTTAGCTGCTGCAACATAGCCTAATGATTACAGCCGCCATTAACCCTTCGCCACTCATTGTGAATCCAAGCCATTCTGGGCTGTGGATGAGTGGAAGACTGTTGTTTCTGCCACATATTACCCCCCTGTACTCTTCCCCTAAAGTACTGTAATCCTACTGCTTCCCCCCCCCTTCCTCTAACAGAGCTCTTTCGTCCTCTTACCTTCCATCGCTATCCATGTCCCCACCTCCCCTTCAAGACCGCCTATCACTTTCTGAGCCTCTGCCCTAGACAAAGTTCTAGCCACCTACTCTCCCCCTTTCCCGTACCACACACAGTACCCCTGCCACCTTCTGTACCCCTCTCCTAACATTCCTTCAACCTTTCTGCCTTCTAGATCCCCAACCCTTCCTGGCTTCTGCCTCTAGCCCCCTACCCTCACAAAGCCCACTCACAGAGCCACTGGCATCTTTTGACTTTCCCCAACTAAGCCCTTGCCTCCTTTTGTGTTCCATGTCGCGGTCCTTCCCCCCCAGGTCTGAGACATGGAATACAAGGGTTCTGTTGTGGGAAGTCAGAAGGAGTCAGGGGCTCTGTGGGTGGAGGGGGGGCTTGTAGGGGTAGGTTGGTTGAAACAGATGCCAGAGGGAGTTGTGGATTTGGAAGGCAGAAAGGTGGAAGGGCCGCTGTTAGGGCAGGGGATACAGAAAGTGGTAGGGGGTACTGTGTGTGGTATGAGAAAGAGGGGAAAGTAGGTGGCTATGGCTCTACCTAGGACCGGGGCTCAGAAGGAGGCAAGAAGTCTTGAAGGGGAGCTGGGGCCATGGATTACGATGGAAGGTAAGTTTGTAAGGGCTCTGTTAGAGGAGGAGGGAGAAGGTGGTAGGGGTACAGTGCCTTAGGGGAAGAGTTCAGGGGAACAGAATGTGACAGGGGCACTAGGGGTCAGGGAGACATATGTTGGCAGTGGGTCTGCTGGGTTTCAGGATACAGAGAGTTGCAAGGACTTCTTGATGGGGAGTAGCCTCTGTAGGGGTGGGGTAAATGGGTACAGAAGGTGATAGGCACTCTGTGGGGGAAAGGTGACAGTACCTCTGTGGAAGGACAGAGAGGCACGAAGTGACAGACAAGTAATCTTCTTACCTGAGACCGCTACTTAGACTGTCCTTAGTGATTCCTTGGCTGGATCCGCTGTCTTCACTGCACTGGCAGACATCTCGACTCCACCGCCACAAACAGCCCGGCACAGAGTTTATTTTTAATATATTTTTGTTATTATCAGGAACATTTGGCGCCACCCCTCCTCACCTCTGGACACATACCCAGGAGAGTAATCCTACCAACCTCTGCATCAGCCTCAGCATTACCGGATATCTGCCCCAACCGACAAGGAGCTGCTATGATCTGGTAAGTTTCTATTTAATCATGTAGTGGCTACCCAAGCATGGCTTGTTGCAGTGATAATGGGGGGGTTATCATTGTGGCACCATGTGTCAGTAGCTTTAATAGTTAGCTAACCCCTAGACTCTCCTTGTCCTCATTGTAATGCAATGTGCATCTGTGTGTGGAGGGGGAGCGCTCTCTGCTGGGTAGCGGTGGTGGATGTCTGCCTGTGCAGTGAGGACAGCAGTTCCTGCTAAGATGTCACTAAGGACAGGCTAAGCAGCTGTCCCAGGCCGGAAGACTGCTGTCCTGTCACTTTGTGCCCCCCCCCCTGTCCTTCCACAGAGACCATGTCACCTTTCCCTCACAGGGTGCCTTCCATCTTCTGCACCATTCTTCCCTACCCCCACAGAGGCTACACCCCATCGAATAGTTCTCGCAATTCTCTGTACCCTTGAACCCAGTAGAGTCTCTGCCACATTATCCCTTAGCTGCTGCAACATAGCCTAATGATTACAGCCGCCATTAACCCTTCGCCACTCATTGTGAATCCAAGCCATTCTGGGCTGTGGATGAGTGGAAGACTGTTGTTTCTGCCACATATTACCCCCCTGTACTCTTCCCCTAAAGTACTGTAACCCTACTGCTTCCCCCCCCTTCCTCTAACAGAGCTCTTTCGTCCTCTTACCTTCCATCGCTATCCATGTCCCCACCTCCCCTTCAAGACCGCCTATCACTTTCTGACCCTCTGCCCTAGACAAAGTTCTAGCCACCTACTCTCCCCCTTTCCCGTACCACACACAGTACCCCTGCCACCTTCTGTACCCCCTCTCCTAACATTCCTTCAACCTTTCTGCCTTCTAGATCCCCAACCCTTCCTGGCTTCTGCCTCTAGCCCCCTACCCTCACAAAGCCCACTCACAGAGCCACTGGCATCTTTTGACTTTCCCCAACAAAGCCCTTGCCTCCTTTTGTGTTCCATGTCGCGGTCCTTCCCCCCCAGGTCTGAGACATGGAATACATTAGGGGACAAGGGTTCTGTTGTGGGAAGTCAGAAGGAGTCAGGGGCTCTGTGGGTGGAGGGGGGGCTTGTAGGGGTAGGTTGGTTGAAACAGATGCCAGAGGGAGTTGGGGATTTGGAAGGCAGAAAGGTGGAAGGGCCGCTGTTAGGGCAGGGGATACAGAAAGTGGTAGGGGGTACTGTGTGTGGTATGAGAAAGAGGGGAAAGTAGGTGGCTATGGCTCTACCTATATATATATTCATATATATATATATATTTAGGGTAACACCAGCATTTTAGTTTAAAAATTTTTTTTTCATTTTCTTATCCAACTTTAATGAAAAATTGTCAAGCACCCGTGGGGTGTTAAAACTCACTATACCCCTTAATACGTTTCGTGAGGGGTGTAGTTTCCAAAATGGGGTCACATGTGGGTATTTATTTATTTATTTTTCGTTTATGTCAGAAGCACTATGAAATCAGTCACCCCTGTGCAAATCACCAATTTAGGCCTCAAATGTACATAGTGCACTTTAACTCTTGAGCCTTGTTGTGTGTCGGCAGAGCATTTTACGCCCTCTCAGGAGAAATTGTGTTAAAAATTTTGGGGATCTTTTTTTCCTTTTACCTCTTGTGAAAATAAAAAGTATGGGGCAACACCAGCATGTTAGTGTCAAAATGTTAATTTTTTTTACACATACAGGCTGGTGTAGACCCCAACTTTTCCTTTTCATAAGGGGTAAAAGGAGAAAAACGTGTGTGTGTGAGTGTGTGTGTGTGTGGGGGGGGGGGGGGGGGCAAACCTCCAGCTGTTGCAAAACTACAACTCCCAGCATGCACTGACAGACAGTGCATGCTGGGAGTTGTACTTTTGCAACATCTGGAGGCACACTGGTTGGAAAACCTTCAGTTAGGTTCTGTTACCTAACTCAGTATTTTCCAACCAGTGTGCCTCCAGCTGTGGCAAAATTGCAACTCTCAACATGTACTGATCTGCACAGTGATCTCCAAACTGTATCCCTCTAAATCTTGCAATACTACATATCCCAGCATGCCCAAACAGCTGTCTGGGCATGCTGGGAGTTGTAGTTTTGCAACATCTGAAGGGCTACAGTTTAGAGACCACTGTATAGTGGTCTTCTAACTGTAGCCCTCCATATGTTGCTAGGCAACAACTCACTGGCTTCCATAGGATCGCGCACCAGGGAGATGCACCAGGGAGCCATATCTCATCGTTGCCCGCCCGGTAAGTGACCTCTGGCGCCGATGACCACCAGTTTCCTCACTCTTCCAGGACAAAAGTCGGTGGACAGAGCGGGGAACCGAACTCTAACTCCCCCACCCCCGAACTGCTATTGGTCAGTCGTCTCTGACCGACCAATAGCAGGAATAGGAGGGGTGGCACCCCTGCCACCTTACTCCTATGCCTTCAGGGGGATCGGGGGTGTCTTAGACACCCCCGATCCTCCTTATTTTCCCGGTCACTGGAGACCCGTATGACCCGGAATCGCCGCATATCGCCGGTCTGAATTGAACTGATCGCTGACATGGGGGGGGGGGGGGTTCTCAGGACCCCCCAGGGGTTTGCACGTGATGCCTGCTGAGGCATGCTTTGGACACTTAAAAAAAAAAATCACAATTTTTCACAGACAGAAATAAAATAAATGAGTCAAACAAGTCAAAGAACGGTTTAAAAACAGGGGAACTTTATTATTAATAAAATGTTTGTGTAGGGATTTATGTAACCTTCCATCACTCACAAAGAGCGTACAGTAACTAACTCAGGACAGGAAAAACCTCCAGAGGGGAGGAAACCTGTAGGGAATCCATGGCTACTGTATTGCCCTTCCTCTGGGCATACTAAAGGAGGTTACTTCTAGAATTTGGGCAAAGTGTCTGTGTATGTGCGTGATTCGAGGGTTTATGCCTTCATCCAACTTCTTGCTGTAAGTCCGGAAATATGTGCCTTATTACAACGTCTTGATAGTCCGGAAATGCTACTCCACATCCTGGAAATAGTGCATCTAAGATAGGAAAACAAAAGAGAGATTATTTACATGGTTATTATAGAAATGCACATGGAACTGCACTAAAGACCTTTTGGACACAACAATGTGACACTTACCAATCACAGTGATGTATTCAACTTCACATTCCCGCGTGCCTACAGTGTCCAGCATCGGCCCCTCACTGATGAAGAATGAGCAGGAGCTGTGTTATTTCTGCTCAGTGCTGCTCTCTGGTGGACAATGGTTATGACATCACATGTGTGACACGCTGTTACCTCCTGGGAGTTCTATTTGAGCAGTGCTGCTCTCTGATTGGCTGAAACCTAAAAAGCTTTTTAATATATTCTGCATGACTGTTACCTAAGGGATTTTTTTTTTAGCATTTTTTAAATAAAATGACACTACTCCCTGTGGGTGTGTTATATTTATTTATACTCAGTATTTGTAATATTATTTGCTGTCAGGGCATGCTTGGAGTTGTAGTTTTGCAACAGCTGGACAGACGTCTGTTGGAAGGGGGGGGAGACCACCAAAGATGAGGCAATGTGGGCTTTGAAAAACGCCACAGATACATTGTGTTTAGTCCCAGCCTAAGCCTAGGAACAGACACAATTTTTGTTTGAGGTTTATTTGGTAAAAAATAAAACACACCACAACAACTGCGTCCTCATTTCTATTCTCCCAAGACGCCATCTTTGTGTAATTTTTGCCAAAACCACTGAAGGAAATTTATCAAAACCTGTAAAGAGGAAAAGTGGTTGCCCATAGCAACCAGATAGTTTCTTTCATTTTTATGTGGTGGGCAGGAGAGAGTAATTGTGTCTAGGTTGTTGTAGTGGTAGTGTAGGGTCTGTTGGTATTAACCCTAAGATGTCATGATGCCAGGGCGAGGTTTCCTTAGTGGTAATAGTCCTACCGCCAACCGTCCCAGAAACGGTAGGGAGAATAACGGAATATCCACAGCAGATTTTATGAATAAACTGAAGAACTTTACTTGAGGATTTTATACAACAGTCTTCAAACATAACAGTCTCTCTAGAGTGAACCGGGATACAGGTTCCTCACAGGTTGTGCTGGGACTCTGAAGCAATGAGCTTTGATGCTAGCCACTGTGCTACTAATTATAATATTTTAGCTGGTAGTAGTCACACAGGATTAGGTAGTTTGAGCTTTGGTAACTCACGTTTTAGTGGCTGCTGGATCTTAGGCTTTGGCCTAGCTGACTTGAATTGATGCTGATGAGATTTGTGCTGCTTGATAGTCTGGAACTAAGAGAGGCAAGAGCTAAGAGAGTGAATTGATTGACTACAGCCCCTTATATATTAAGGAGGCTGGACAAAGCTCATTGGCCGGCAAACCTGTAAGTCCTGTCCCAGGGAACTCTGGGTACATCACATGACCCTGTAAGGTCCTTAAACCATAGTACAATCATAATTAAAGGCACGTGACCTGCTAAGGTCCTATACATAATATTTCCTATACATTAAATATATATATATATATATGAACACAATTTACATGAGGCGACCAGGGGTAAGCCCTGCAAGAGTGCCCTATGAGAGTGAAGGAACTCTGGCTGAGGGGACTTTAGACAGGGACAGGACCAAGTCCTGTACCGGGACACCACATTTAAAAATGAAAAGTGAAAGAAGCGATCTGATTGGTTGCTATGGGCAACTGGTCAATTTTCCTCTGCACAAGTTTTCATACATGTCCCCCAATGTGTATTACTATTATCATAATAGACTTACCTCCCAACCGTCCCGGATCTGACGTGTCCTGCTTCTGTGATTTCCTGTGATGCACGGAGCCTCAGTGTGATCACTACTCACAGTACAGAGCGAAGCCCCAGGAGATCATGGAGTGTCTGCTCTATCATGTCATCTCCCCTCAGCTAAGAGGAAGCACTCATTGGTCCTGCAGCCTGGGAAAGGAACCTGCATCAACCAATCAGAGGCTTCCCGTTACAGGGGGCAGGGGGAGAGGCTGCAGATGGATCAGCTACTTAACCCCTAAAGTAAATTTTTTTCTTATTCAAAATCTTTATTAATTTTCAATAATTTTCAATAAACAAAAAAACAATAACAAGGCACGGCAGTGGCAGAGGCACAAGGTGTTAAGCATGGCCTCAATGCAAGATAAAAAAAACAGAATAAGTAATAAAGACCGTGCATGGCAGAAAGTGCGGTCAGCACTAGGGAGTCCGTTACTTGCGCAACAGACAGGAAGGACATCATGTCAAAGTTATCCGTAATAACCACATCAATGCCAAAGCGGCAAAGTTCAGAAGGGAAAGAATAGAGGGATATAGATAAAAAGTGAAGAACAGAAAAATAAGAGGGTATGTAAAACACAGAAACAGGCAGAAATGACGACATACAGAGACACGGGTCTTACAGACAGACAAGAAACAACAAGGGAAGTAGGGCGGGAAGGTTACCAAGACAGACGGGAGAAAGCGTAGCCAAAAAAGGGTCATGGCGTCACAGAGGATCCCAAGGCCAATATGTCATGGTATGATTGGTCATCCTTCCAGTCTACCTCCGAGTACCAAGTTTTGGTACATCTTTCATTTTCTGCAGGGGTCAAGGCAATTAACTCCTCCATGTGCTGAAAATAATTCACCTCTGCAAGCCATTCCCCAACAGTCGGGGGCGTGGAAGACCTCCATTTACGGGGAATAACTGACTTAGCAGCCTGCAGAAAATAGCGTAAGAGAGATTTCCGGAAGGAAGTAGTAGAAATGTCAAACATGAAGAGCAGAACTGCCTCAGGGGAATCCGGAACAGTCACACCGGTGATATCGTGAGTGATAGAGCGTACTGAAGTCCAGAATGGACGCAGTGAGGGACAACCCCACCAGATGTGCAACATCGTACCAGTCGCTTGTCCACAGCGCCAACAAAGGTCAGAGACTGACGGGTACCATCGATGCAACTGCTCCGGAGTCCTATACCAGCAGAAGAGTATTTTGTAGTTCGTCTCTTGTGATCTGTTAGGTATGATTGACTTATGTGAAAGGTGAAAGCATTTCTGCCATTGCTCCGGGGAGAACTGAGAGCCGAGGTCCGCCTCCCAAGCGCTACAGAAGGAGGGCAAAGAAGAGGTGTGTTGAGAAAGCAACAATCTGTACAGAAACCCTATGGTGTGGGGGGGGGGGGGCAAGGGGGGGCCATGCAAAGTCCCTCAAAGGGAGTTAACTCCCGATGCAGGTGGGCCAAGCGTGACACCGAAGAGTAGAAATGTTTTAGTTGTATGTATTCAAAAGGCTTACGGGGATGGGGAGATTCAACTGGACATATGTCAGCAAGGGGCAATAAGCCCTCAGAAGACAACACGTGAAAAAAACGGAGTGGGTCAGATTTAACCCCACCCAGGAATCCACTGGAAGCAACTCCCGGGGGAAAGTTCGGGTGATCAGTGATTGGCAGTAAGGGACCAGAGGGGTCCACCAAAGACCCTCTAGCTGAAGAACAATGGAGGGCAGAGAAGGTTTGCCTGGAGGTGAACGACAGGAGAGACAAGGAGGATGGAGGTGGGGGCCAAGACCAAGGAAGCCCCACTAAAGAGAGGGGGGTAACATCATGCGCAATGCGCACCCAGAGTTTAGAGGCTGAGTTATGCAAAATATCCAGTAAACGAGCATGCATGGCCGCCATATAATAAAGGCGACAGTCAGGAAGGCCCACACCTCCAGCCCCCTTAGGGCAAATGAGCGTGCCCCGCCGGATACGAGGACGGCCAGAGGCCCAGACAAAAGTCCCAAAACGGCTCTGCAGGGCCCTCCAAAACTGAGCAGGAATACTAATCAGCAGTGTTTGTAAAAGAGTAATTTAGGTAGGAGGGTCATTTTCAGTATATTTACCCTTCCAAACCAGGAAAACTGTTTCCTGTTCCAGGACCGTAAAAGGGCATCAAATTGAGACAATAGAGGGGGGAAGTTACTATAAAAGAGGAGGGACAGGTTAGCCGGGATTTTCGTGCCCAAGTATGAAAGGCCTCCTGAGGGCCAGGCGAAGGAAAAGTTATGTTTAATAAGGTCTACTGCTGAATGAGGGAGGGAAACATTTAAGACCTCGGATTTGGCCATGTTAATTTTTAAATTTAACCAGCTCCACCATCAGGACCGGGAGAGTCACGTGGGGGTTGGCAACATACACCAACAGATCGTCAACAAAGGCTGAGCATTTGTACACATGGTCTCCAATAGTTATGCCCGAGATATCAGGGTTCTGGCGAATGGCAGATAACAAATGTTCCATAATCAATATATACAGTAGGGGTGACAGGGGACAGCTCTGACGAGTCCCGTTGTGGATATTGAAAGGACGGGACAAGGTACCATTGATTTTTAGCCGCGCCAAGGGGGTCTGGTAGAGTGAAAGAATCTTGAAAGTGAGAACTGGGCCAAGACCAATGGCCGACAGAGTGTGCTGCAGGGAAGACCAGGATATGCGGTCAAATGCCTTTTTGGCATCCAGGGAAAGAATCATAAGGGGTTTTGTTATGTGAGTTAGCATAATGAATAATGTCCAGGGTTTTAAGGGTGTTGTCGCGGGCTTCCCTCCCCGGGACAAAGCCCGCCTGATCCGGATGAACAAGGCCTGGTAAAAGAGGCCCCAACTGAAGAGCAATCAATTTAGCAAAAATCTTCAGATCCACATTCAATAATGAAATAGGTCTGTAACTGGCACAGACCTGCGGGTCCTTGCCCGGTTTAGGGAGGACCGCGACATGGGCCAGCATAGACTGCTGTGGGAAAGGAGTTTCCAGAAACACCCCATTAAAGGAATCCAGTAACATAGGGGCGAGGCGTTCCACAAACGCCTTGTAGAAGGCCGTGGTAAAGCCATCTGGCCCTGGACTTTTGCCCCCAGGAAGGGAGGTAATAACCCCCAGAATTTGACTCAGGGAGAAAGGGGCCTCAAGAGAGTCCCGCGCATCCTCTGGGATACCAGGAACATCAGAACGGGGGAAGGAGTCCGGGTGAGGGCTGGAAGAGGCGGGGGGGGAGATTGTACAAAGTTGTATAATAGTCCCTAAGCACATCAGTTATGGCAGGAGTAGTGTGTGCCACCGATCCAGTAGGGGTCTTAAGGCATGGTATGTGCGAGCGCGCTAGGTGTTCCTTAAGCACTCTGGCCAACATTCGCCCACTCTTGTCCCCGAACTCATAAAACTTGCTACGGCATAGCAGTAAAACACGTTTAGAGGAAGCAATCACCGAGCCTCCTGATGTGCAACAAGGAGGTCCCCCAACGTTGAGGCTGAGAGTGTGGGCTTGTGGGCCAGTTCGAGCTCAGCAACCTTCTGCAGCGTGCGGCGCAGAGTGTACGCTTTCTCTTTCTTAAGGCGAGTGCCGTGTTTGATAAAAACGCCGCACAAGACACATTTGGCAGCCTCCCACTTCACCACGGGGGAAGTGGTATCCTGCGAGTGACTGAGGACAAAGTTAGTAATAGTACGCTCCACCTCTGCGGTACACACTGGCCCTCATTTACTTAGAAAATCGGGTTGTAAGTCTATCTTGCTTTCTTACCCGTCTGCATTTTTCCCCTGGTATTTATTATTATGTCGCATCCTGTTTGTCGCACTGGGTTTATAAACAAATATAACACACCCACAGGGAGTAGTGTCATTTTATTTAAAAAATGCCAAAAAAAAAATCCCTTAGGTAACAGTCATGCAGAATATGTTAAAAAGCTTTTTAGGTTTCAGCCAATCAGAGAGCAGCACTGCTCAAATAGAACTCCCAGGAGGTAACAGCGTGTCACACATGTGATGTCATAACCATTGTCCACCAGAGAGCAGCACTGAGCAGAAATAACACAGCTCCTGCTCATTCTTCATCAGTGAGGGGCCGATGCTGGACACTGTAGGCGCGCGGGAATGTGAAGTTGAATACATCACTGTGATTGGTAAGTGTCACATTGTTGTGTCCAAAAGGTCTTTAGTGCAGTTCCATGTGCATTTCTATAATAACCATGTAAATAATCTCTCTTTTTTTGTTTTCCTATCTTAGATGCACTATTTCCAGGATGTGGAGTAGCATTTCCGGACTATCAAGACGTTGTAATAAGGCACATATTTCCGGACTTACAGCAAGAAGTTGGATGAAGGCATAAACCCTCGAATCACGCACATACACAGACACTTTGCCCAAATTCTAGAGGTAACCTCCTTTAGTATGCCCAGAGGAAGGGCAATACAGTAGCCATGGATTCCCTACAGGTTTCCTCCCCTCTGGAGGTTTTTCCTGTCCTGAGTTAGTTACTGTACGCTCTTTGTGAGTGATGGAAGGTTACATAAATCCCCTACACAAACATTTTAATAAATAATAAAGTTCCCCTGTTTTTAAACCGTTCTTTGACTTGTTTGACTCATTTATTTTATTTCTGTCTGTGAAAAATTGTGAATTTTTTTTTAAGTGTCCAAAGCATGCCTCAGCAGGCATCACGTGCAACCCCCCCCCACCCCCATGTCAGCGATCAGTTCAATTCAGACCGGTGATCTGCGGCGATTCCGGGTCATACGGGTCTCCAGTGACCGGGAAAATAAGGAGGATCGGGGGTGTCTAAGACACCCCCGATCCCCCTGAAGGCATAGGAGTAAGGTGGCAGGGGTGCCACCCCTCCTATTCCTGCTATTGGTCGGTCAGAGACGACTGACCAATAGCAGTTCAGGGGTGGGGGAGTTAGAGTTTGGTTCCCCGCTCTGTCCACCGACTTTTGTCCTGGAAGAGTGAGGAAACTGTTGGTCATCGGCGCCAGAGGTCACTTACCGGGCGGGCAGCGATGAGATATGGCTCCCTGGTGCATCTCCCTGGTGCGCGATCCTATGGAAGCCAGTGAGTTGTTGCCTAGCAACATATGGAGGGCTACAGTTAGAAGACCACTATACAGTGGTCTCTAAACTGTAGCCCTTCAGATGTTGCAAAACTACAACTCCCAGCATGCCCAGACAGCTGTTTGGGCATGCTGGGATATGTAGTATTGCAAGATTTAGAGGGGTACAGTTTGGAGATCACTGTGCAGATCAGTACATGTTGAGAGTTGCAATTTTGCCACAGCTGGAGGCACACTGGTTGGAAAATACTGAGTTAGGTAACAGAACCTAACTGAAGGTTTTCCAACCAGTGTGCCTCCAGATGTTGCAAAAGTACAACTCCCAGCATGCACTGTCTGTCAGTGCATGCTGGGAGTTGTAGTTTTGCAACAGCTGGAGGTTTGCCCCCCCCCCCCCCCACACACACACACACACTCACACACACATGTTTTTCTCCTTTTACCCCTTATGAAAAGGAAAAGTTGGGGTCTACACCAGCCTGTATGTGTAAAAAAATTAACATTTTTACACTAACATGCTGGTGTTGCCCCATACTTTTTATTTTCACAAGAGGTAAAAGGAAAAAAAGACCCCCAAAATTTGTAACACAATTTCTCCTGAGAGGGCGTAAAATGCTCTGCCGACACACAACAAGGCTCAAGAGTTAGAGTGTACTATGTACATTTGAGGCCTAAATTGGTGATTTGCACAGGGGTGGCTGATTTTATAGTGGTTCTGACATAAACGAAAAATAAATAAATACCCACGTGTGACCCCATTTTGGAAACTACACCCCTCACGAAACGTATTAAGGGGTATAGTGAGTTTTAACACCCCACGGGTGCTTGACAATTTTTCATTAAAGTTGGATAAGAAAATGAAAAAAAAAATTTTTTAACTAAAATGCTGGTGTTACCCTAAATTTTTCATTCCCACAAGGGAAAATGGGAAAAAAAAGCCCCCACAAATTTGTAACCCCATTTCTTCTGAGTAAGAGCATGCCCCATATGTGGATGTAAAGTGCTCTGCGGGCGTACTACACTGCTCAGAAGGAAGGGAGCGCCATTGGGATTTTGGAGAGAAAATTTGTCCAGGATTGAAGGCCTCGTGTGTCTACAAAGCCCCCATAGTGCCAGAACAATGGACCCCCCCCCCCCCCCACATGTGACTCCATTTTGGAAACTAAACCCCTCACGGAATGTAATAAGGGGAGCAGTGAGCATTTACGCCCCACAGGTGTTTGACAGATTTTTGGAACAGTGGTCCGTGAAAATGAAAAATTAAATACCCCTTTTAGGAATTAGGAAGTGAGTGTAGGCATGCGTTAATAGGGGATAAGATTTCTAGGGGCAGAGTACCCCTTTAACCCCTTCCCGACCCATGGCATACATGTATGCCATGGGTCAGCTCCCATTCTATAACGTGGGGCCACGGCGTGACCCCTCGTCATAGCGGGTCGGGCCTGGCACCTAGCAATGGCCAGGACCCGTGGCGGTACCGCACGCTATTAACCCTTTTGACGCTGCGTTCAAAGTTGAATGCTGCATCTAAAGTGAAAGTAAACTAATGCCGGTTAGCTCAGGGAGCTGCTCGCGATCGCCGCGCCAAAATCGCGGCATCCCGAACAGCTTACATGACAGTCGGAGGATCCCTACCTGCCTCCATGCTGTCCGATCGCCGAATGACTGCTCCGTGCCTGAGATCCAGGCAATAGCAGTCAAGCGGCAGAATCATTGATCACTGGTTTCCTATGAGAAACCAGTGATCAATGTGAAAGATCAGTGTGTGCAGTGTTATAGGTCCCTATGGGACCTATAACACTGCAAAAAAAAAGTGGAAAAAAAAATGAATAAAGATCATTTAACCCCTTCCCTAATAAAAGTTAGAATCACCCCCCTTTTCCTATTTAAAAGAAAACAGTGTAAATAAAAATAAACATATGTGGTATCTTCGCGTGCGGAAATGTCTGAATTATAAAAATATATTATTTATTAAACCATACGGTCAATGGCGTATGCGCAAAAAAATTCCAAAGTCCAAAAAAGCGTATTTTTGGTCACTTTTTATATCATGAAAAAATAAATAAAAAGCGATCAAAAAGTTCAATCATTACAAAAATGGTACCGCTAAAAACTTCAGATCACGACGCAAAAAATGAGCCCTCATACCATCCCATACACTGAAAAATAAAAAAAGTTATAGGGGTCAGAACATGACAATTTTAAACATATAAATTTTCCTGCATGTAGTTATGATTTTTTCCAGAAGTACAATAAAATCAAACCTATATAAGTAGGGTATCATTTTAACCATATGAACCTACAGAATAAAGAGAAAGTGCCATTTTTACCGAAAAATGTACTGCGTAGAAATGGAAGCCCCCAAAAGTTACAAAATTGTGTTTTTTCTTCAATTTTGTTGCACAATGAATTTTTTTTCTGTTTCTCTGTAGTTTTTTGCGTAAAATGACTGATGTCATTACAAAGTAGAATTGGTGTCGCAAAAAATAAGCCATGATATGGATTTTTAGGTGCAAAATTTAAAGAGTTATGGTTTTTTAAAGGTAAGGAGGAAAAAATGAAAGTGCAAAAATGGAAAAACCCTGGGTCATGAAGGGGTTAAGGAATTAAAAAGTTAGTGTAGGCATGCCTTACAAGCAGGTAGAAAAAGAACAGTTGGGAGAAATGGCAGGATGCAAAGCAAAGTTTTGTTGGGACAGATTTTGGGTGTGTTCTCGTCCATTAAAAAATTTACTTTAGGGGGGCGTGTCTAGCCATGGTTGTATGAGGACGTGCTGCTGAGGAGCTCCTGCCTGCCGTTAGCTATTTTTGCCCTTCTTGTGCCGTGCCTATGGGGAATAGATCGAGGAACAAAAAGAAGAAGGTCTCTGGCATCCCCCCACCGCTTCCCATGTCTCTGGACACTTACTTTACCCGGGCCCAGCCCTCCCGCACAGGGACCCCGCTGCCTGCTCTGATGCCCGGCGCCATCTTGGAACAGCGGAGCGGTACACGCACGGCCCCTCCGGCAGCCACGGCTCTGATACAAGGCCGCACTGAAGAGGAGTGCGCCCGCCCTCGGGATCATCACTGCTCACCTCCGGAGCGTTCCGGTGCTCCTCCGGCCATCCCTTCTGAAGCGCTGCGTCCTACGGCTCCTGCCCCTGCTCTCCAGCCCTCCGGCTCTCCCAGGCAGCAAGATGGCGGCACGCAGCAGGCCCACCTTCCTGACGTGGCTCTCGCTCTTCTGGTGTGCGGTCTAGAGCCTGGACCCTCACGGAGCCAGGTAAGAGGAACCCCTGAGAGACCCCCAGCCATGGAGGTGCTTCCTGTCAGTGGTCCCCCCACATTGGACTTGCTCACAGGAGATACCCTGTTAACCCCCACGGTACCTCACCTACAGCCTCCACTAGGCCCATCCCCACCCTCCTGGAGGGGCACTACGGCTATGCTGCATCTGGATGTCCCTCTCCTGAGACCCGAGGGGGCTTCTCCCCCAGGGTCTCCCCAAGTACCTCCTGCCTTCCTACCGCCACCATCTCTATTACTTGCTGGCCTGGCAGCTGGGTCACCTTCCCCCCCATGTGTGTCTGGCTCTTCCTGGGCTGCTGGCTCACATTCTGCCTCATCATCTCCTGCAGGGTCTGCACTAGCTGCCTCCCCTCCGGCCTCTGCACCTTTCAGCCAGGGGCCATCACCCTCGCCCCCTTCTTTGCCCTCAACTGCCTCCCACACACCAGGAGGTAGCCTGCAGCTTGGATGCCACCCCACCACTTTTCCGCTCCTTATGCATTGTGATGTGGTAGTGCCTCCTGCCATTGCGGCCTCTGCTCCTATAACTCTGGCCGAGCTACAGTCGTTGGTACAGTCTCTCCCAACTAAAGATGATATCTCTACACTGACCCGACAGGTGGTCCTCGAATGCAAACAAGAATTTGCACAACTACGTTCAGAACTTTCCTCTGTGTCCGCCAGGGTGGAGACCGTGGAGGCGGCACAGGACTCTACTTTAACCTCCCTTCAGGCTTTGCAGGCTGTAGTAAGTGGCCACACTGACCAATTGTTCCCCTGAGGCAGTCCTGCTCTTCATGTTTGACATTTCTGCTACTTCCTTCCGAAAATCTCTCTTACGCTATTTTCTGCAGGCTGCTAAGTCAGTTATTCCCCGTAAATGGAGGTTTTCCACGCCCCCGACTGTTGGGGAATGGCTTGCAGAGGTGAATTATTTTCAGCACATGGAGGAGTTAATTGCCTTGACCCCTGCAGAAAATGAAAGATGTACCAAAACGTGGTATGATTGGTCATCCTTCCAGTCTACCTCCGAGTACCGTGACCTATTGGCCTTGGGATCCTCTATGACGCCATGACCCTTTTTTGGCTACGCTTTCTCTCGTCTGTCTTGGTAACCTTCCCGCCCTACTTCCCTTGTTGTTTCTTGTCTGTCTGTAAGACCCTTGTCTCTGTATGTTGTCATGTCTGCCTGTTTCTGTGTTTTACATACCCTCTTATTTTTCTGTTCTTCACTTTTTATCTATATCCCTCTATTCTTTCCCTTCTGAACCTGGCCGCTTTAGCATTGATGTGGTTATTACATATTCTAAGTTGGTGTTCCTTGTTGAGTATACTGATTGCTTTGACATGATGTCCTTCCTGTCTGTTGCGCGAGTAACGGACTTCCTAGTGCTGACCGCACTTTCTGCCATGCACGGTCTTTATTACTTATTCTGTTTTTTTTATCTTGCATTGAGGCCATGCTTAACACCTTGTGCCTCTGTCACTGTCGTGCCTTGTTATTGTTTTTTTGTTTATTGAAAATTATTGAAAATTAATAAAGATTTTGAATAAGAAAAAATTTTACTTTAGGGGTTAAGTAGCTGATCCATCTGCAGCATCTCCCCCTGCCCCCTGTAACAGGAAGCCTCTGATTGGTTGATGCAGGTGCCTTTCCCAGGCTGCAGGACCAATGAGTGCTTCCTCTTAGCTCAGGGGAGATGACATGATAGAGCAGACACTCCATGATCTCCTGGGGCTTCGCTCTGTACTGTGAGTAGTGATCACACTGAGGCTCCGTGCATCACAGGAAATCACAGAAGCAGGACACGTCAGATCCGGGACGGTTGGGAGGTAAGTCTATTATGATAATAGTAATACACATTGGGGGACATGTATGAAAACTTGTGCAGAGGAAAATTGACCAGTTGCCCATAGCAACCAATCAGATCGCTTCTTTCACTTTTCATTTTTAAATGTGGTGTCCCGGTACAGGACTTGGTCCTGTCCCTGTCTAAAGTCCCCTCAGCCAGAGTTCCTTCACTCTCATAGGGCACTCTTGCAGGGCTTACCCCTGGTCGCCTCATGTAAATTGTGTTCATATATATATATTTAATGTATAGGAAATATTATGTATAGGACCTTAGCAGGTCACGTGCCTTTAATTATGATTGTACTATGGTTTAAGGACCTTACAGGGTCATGTGATGTACCCAGAGTTCCCTGGGTCAGGACTTACAGGTTTGCTGTCCAATGAGCTTTGTCCAGCCTCCTTAATATATAAGGGGCTGTAGTCAATCAATTCACTCTCTTAGCTCTTGCCTCTAGGGACCTATAACACTGCACACACTGATCTTATACCCTGATCCCTGCAAAGCAATAGCTTTGCAGTGATCAGGGTTATCGGTGGTCGATTGCCCAAGCCTGAATCTCAGTCTTGGAGCAATCAATCGCAGAGGGGGCACACCGGAGGCAGGTAAGAGGACCTCCGCTCGTGTCCCAGCTGATCGGGACACCGCATTATCACAGCGATGGTCCCGATCAGCCCCGCTGAGCAGCCGGGCAGGTTTAATAGCGATCGCTGCCGCGCGCTATTAGCCCCGGGTCCCGGCTTCAGATACATGCCGGGACCGACCCGATATGATGCGGGGTCACCACGTGACGCCGCGTTATATTGCGGGAGCCGGCCAAGGATGTACATATACGTCCTTGGTCGTTAAGAAGTTAAATACAATTTTTATTTTTTTGGGGGGGGTGGGGGGGTCTTCTCAAAGGGGTTTATTAAAACAATACATGACCATCCAATGAAAATAAAGACACAGACACAAAGATGTAAAAGGAGAAAAGGACTTTTTATTTATAGGAAGGGTATACTGGGGATACTGCGAGGCATAGAAATGTGTGTTATGTTCTATTTTGCTATGTGTGAAATATAAATGTATAGGTAAAGCATTTTTATATACTGTGTTGATCCAAAGGAAGACAAAAACCCCCTTGAGGAAAGAGCCAATTATCCTTATGTAAGGGGGGAAAATTTCTTCCTGACCCCAAATATGGCGATCGGAACAAGTCCCAGGATCAAAAGCCAGTACCTGACCTATCTAATATGGAAAACTATATGTTATAAATACTTTATATGCTATACCTTTTTTTTATAATTTATTTTTATATTATTTTATTTGTGGGAATATTTAGTAATAAATTAAAGATTTATCATACTTGACCTATTTATGGCTGAGAAGATCCCAAGGAAGGCAAAAAACTCTTGAGGAATAAGCCAATTGTCCTCAAAGGGGAAAAATTCCTTCCTGACCCCAAATATGGCGATCGGAACAAGTCCCAGGATCAGAGCCGATATCTACCCCTATCTGTTGTGTGTGTGTCTGTGTGTATGTGTCTATACTATCTATATATGTACCTGTGTGTATATTTCTATCTACCTGTATGTGTGTGATCCTAATGTATGTGTGATGATGTGTGATACTTACCGGCCTGTGCTGAGGTGTTACAAGCACAGGCCGCTCCTGGGTGCAGCACTCAGATGGTACAGAGCTCTGGGCCATGGGCTGATCTTACCATTCCCAGCTTGGAGCTATGAAAGAGAATCCTTCCAAGGGGTGAAGAGCTGTCTCTACCTCTGACCACCGCAGGTCTCCCTTCTTCAGAGCTGCCTCGAATGGTGTAAATGGCGGCTGTGCTCTCTTCTGCTCCAGTTCCTCCCAGTTGATGGTGGTGAAGAATGGATGGTCTCTGATGTTCCTGTTCACACCCAGCCGCTTCTCAGGATTCTTGTGCAGCAGTTGTTGGATCAGATGTTTCAGGTCAGCAGGGAGCCAAGATGGAATATTAGGCTTCTCTCTGGTGATGGAATCGTGAGCCATTTCTCTGTTGCAGCCAAAGTAGAATGGGGAACGTCCTGCTGACATCCGGGATACAACAATCCCCAGGCTCCACCAGTCAACCGCTGCATGGTAACTCTTCCTCTGGAGCACCTCTGGGGCCATGTAAAGTAATGTGCCCGTCACTCCTTGGATCTTGTTGGAGGAGGTGACGCCATCTTGGGCAAGTCCGAGGTCTATGATGCAGATGTGTCCATCTCGATCCAGCATGATGTTATCTGGCTTGATATCTCTGCAATTAAAGAAGAAAAAAGATTGATGAATAAAAAACAATAGTAAAATTATTCAAAATTCACTGATGGAAAGTTGGGTGGATTATTTACAATAAAGAAGGAAAAATGATTTTTTTACAGCTCACCACTTAGATGTAACCGGTTAATGGGATGTCCAAGGGAGGTCTTGTGGATATTAAAAATGGATACTAGAATTCCCAATGGTCTTAAACTAGTACTCCGGCCCTAAGACATCTTATCCCATATCCAAAGAATAGGGGATAAGATGTCTGATCGCGGGGGTCCCACCGCTGCGGGGGTCCCATCTCGCATGCACCTTTGGGAGCTGCATGTAGCGCTGCAGCCTCCGAGTCTGCTGGGTCACGACTATGGGGCCGGAGTATTGTAATGTCCCAACTCCGCCCCCATCTGATGTCCCGCCCCCACAATGCAAGTCTGTGGGAGGGGGGCGTGACATAATGTATTTCTATTAAACCTCCTCGCTGGATCTCTCTTGTGTGCTGCCTTTTTACTCCTGCCACTATACTACAGGATTTATAACATTAGTTCATATGGTGGGATTTATGTTATCTATGTATACTATTATTATCATTTAAATGATTATTAATATCATGGTATCCCATTATATTATACTTATCTATTGTTTATCTTTATTGTGTACACCCCTTGCAAAATGATGTTAGTCAATAAGGAGTTATTTTTTTGTATCTTTGAAAGTGTTGGTGATTACACAGGTGCACAAACAAAAAGGTTTTTCTTTTTTCTTATATACTATTTATATCGTGTCGAGGGCCATTACTTTAAAACGTACCTGTCATTGTGCCAAAAAAATAAAAAATGTTACTCAGTACCTAATCCTGATAATAAACATATATAAATTTTATGGGTCTAGGACCTATATATCCCTAACAAGTAGCATTCATATCTTGCTCACTTCCTTTGTCTTCTTGCCTTGGGGAAGGGGCGTCTCTCTCTCTCACTGTGGATGAGGCATCTGCTCTGAGTCTGGGAGCAGCCTGGCAGTCTGCAAATTACTGCCCTCCTGTAACCCTTTCCTCTCTGGTTTCATGCTGTACATGTTACACAGAGAGGAAGATTATTGGAGTTTGCCTGCAGTATTCCTAAGACATTATGGTGAGTATATACAATATTAAATGTGTAAATATAAAAATAGATCTTTATAAATTAGTGCAAGAATTTCAACGATAAAAGCACAGTCGTTTTTATGCACATATGTTCTATCTGTTCCTAATAAAGCTGGATGCTAATCAACATAGCTGCTACTATATGTGTCATTCAGCTTTCACATACTCATGAATGTATGATCAGCCTCTTTGTCATTCAGGAGTCAGAAAAAGCTTTGGGTGTTCAAGCATGCTGGGAGTCGTTTTACAACAGCTGGAGCTTTAGTGTTTGTAAAGCACTGTGTTAGAGCAGTGGTGCCTTCAGCTGTTGCAAAACTACAAATTCGATCATGGGAGTTGTAGTTTCAGAACAGCTGAAGGCTGCAGTGGTGCAGCAGTGATCTCCTATACTGGATACCAACATGCTTTATGGTATTTAGTATGCTGCAAAATACAGAGTAGTCTGTCTGCATAAAGATAGATGACCTCTAGTAGCGGCTATGTTAATTTTTTATTTTTTAGTAAAATTTTTATTTTTTTTTAAATAAATGTATTTTTAATAAAAGTCATTTTATCAGTAGTACTACAAAATATAAAAAGTTTTTTTAAATGAAAGTGCCCCTTTAAGCCTTGAAAAAGACATCAGCGAATCGCGTTGTTTTTTATTTAATTTGTAGCCCACTGGACATTTCAATATATTCAAAATAAAGCTGGAAGATTTTTAACCCATACCTGAGTGCTGGATCTTCTCTGGTATTGGAGGCCTCTTTCCTATTCATTATTCACAACATGACAAGGAAGTTATACTTACCGGTGGACGACGTTCTGTCTGTGAAGGAAATGGAGGCCACATGCAATCTCTGCTGTGTAGAATCTTACTATTTCGATGTTTAGACTGCTGCACATTGTGAGTAAAGCCTCCAAGCTGCCGCCGGACAGGTACTCGGTGATGAAGAAGGCATGGTCCTGAGACTGCTGTGCAGCATACAGGTGACACAGGAACGGGCAGTCTCGGGCCAGCATGAGTATCCGTCGCTCTCTCTGTAGGATTGCTGCATTGTCCGCTGTTTTGGTGATACCTTTGATGGCGACGTAGTTGTTTCGGCCGGGGACTGATGCTAGGCCCACCTGAAAGAAAGCAAAGGGAGCAATTGAGCAAATGGAAGACTATGGGAAATATTATGTATTTCCAATACCACATAGGTTAATTTACAGAGTCATTACAACGAGAATATCTATGGAATCTCCAACCTAGCATAAATGTACGCCCTACAGCGTTAAGTGACTTTGAAGCGAGCACAGGAGCTGCACTCATTTTATAGTGTCGAGTGTCAGCTACTATGAGCACCAGACACTCAACACTAGTGACTCCGGGATCAAATAATTAAATCGTACATTCTGGCTAGTTCAGTTGGCTCTTCGGTCCGATCAGCTAAAATGGCAGAAGAGGGTCCCCTTACCTGCCTCCTGCCACATCACACTGCACAATGCTTTGCAATAGGCATAGCATTGTACATTGAAATCAGTCTAGTGATGGTAAATAAAAGTCATACCGATTTGGGTGAACTGGACCCCGTAATGCAAACTCGGTGTCCTGATGGTAGCCATGGCAACCAGAGAGAAAGTCCCCTAGTGGGACAGTTAAAAAGCTAAAAATGTAATAAACAAATAAATAAATAAATGCATGTTAAAATAAACTGCACATATAAATACAAAATACATAAACATACACAAGTTACATTCTGCCCAAAATGAATTATGTGTTTAGTAAAAAAAATAAAAAAAAATAAAAAAAAAATATATATATAAATAAATAAATATATATATATATATAGAGAGAGAGAGAGAGTGAGAGAGAGAGAGAGAGAGAGAGAGAGAGAGAGGAGAGAGAGAGAGAGAGAGAGAGAGTGAGAGAGAGAGAGAGAGGAGAGAGAGAGAGAGAGAGAGGAGAGAGAGAGAGAGAGAGAGAGAGAGAGAGAGAGAGAGAGAGAGAGAGAGAGAGAGAGAGACAGACATACATATTTAGTATGGCCACATTCGTAACAACCCAATAAATAAAATGTTC